>NC_059155.1:22849758-23159295 GCF_020740605.2 Lemur catta
CTTCTTTCTCCTATCCTTGGGACCCAAGCAGTTGTAGCATACCACCGTTATTAGGAAGGATCCACAGCCAGAGTACATCATACCCATGAGCTTAATAACCCCTGCATCTCATAATCCCTGGAACCTTAATGTCATATCATCACATCCATACCAAAGGCTGTGGAGTCACAACCCCAACTAAACCTGGCAATGCAGCCATAAATCCAACACCTGAGCCCACATAGAACCTGGTATCCTGGGAAACAGGAAGTCCAGCACAGTGGGAAGACCATCCCCAAGACAAAGAGAACAAACATGTGCTCCCCAGAGCCTGAGAGCTGACAGCCTGGGGCCTGCCTAAACTGGCAACTCTATGAGTTACAGTGGCAAAACTGCCATGTGACCTTCCCAGATCTGAGGACCAGCCTGCCTGGGGCATGCCACCTTTGGCAACCTCACTCACTCCAGCAGAGGTGCCACCACACATCTCTATGGCCCCTCAGGGGTCCAAGGCCTGGCTCACCCAAGGCCCACCACCACCAGTGACAGTACACATAGCAGTGGGAGGGCCACTTTGTGCCTCATCCAGACCCAATGACCAGTCCATGTAGGACCTGTGGATGCCAACGACCCTGCCTTCTTCAGTGGCGAAGCCACTGCATGTGCATGCATGCATTCCCCCAGGGCCCAAAGGCCAACTTGCCCAGGGCCTACCAGCACCAGAAAAACTATCCATTCCAACAGTATAGACACTATGCATCCCCACAGCAGCCTGAGAACTAATTTGCTCAGGACCAATATAGCAGTAGAGTTGCCAATTCCTGCCTGCCCCTACCAGAGCATGAAGACTGGCATTCCCAGGGCCTGTTGCCCCTGGTGATCCTGTTGCCCTGACCAGCAAAACATGTGCCCCTTCAGGGCCCAGGAACCACCCAGCAGCCTCTTCCTCCATAGATTGGATTGTAACAATGCTACTGATTTGTGTACATTAATTTTGTAACCTGAGAATTTGCTGAATTTGTTGATCAATTCCAATAGTCTCTTGGCAGAATCTTTGGGGTTTTCTAGATATAAGATCATATAGTCAGCAAAGAGTGATAGTTTAATCTCTTCTGCCCCCATTTGGATGCCCTTTATTTCTTTCTCTTGCCTGATTTCTCTGGCTAGGACTTCCAATACAATGTTGAATAGAAGTGGCAGCAGTGGGCATTCTTGTCTTATTCCAGTTCTCAGGGGGAATGTTTTCAGCTTTTCCCCATTCAGTATGATATTGGCCATGGTTTGTCATATATGGCTTTACTTATTTTGAGGCATGTTCTTTGTATGCCTAGCTTGTTGAAGAATTTTATCATGAAGGGGTGCTAGATTTTATTAAATGCTTTTCCTGCATTGATTGATATGATCATATGGTCTTTGGTTTTTTTCTGTTCATGTAGTTAATCACAATTATTGATTTGAATATATTAAACCCTCCTTGCATCCCTGGGAAGAGACCATCTTGATTATGATGGATTATTTTTTTATGTGCTGTTGAATTTGGGTTGCTAGTGTTTTGTTAAGAATTTTCACATCTATGTTCATAAGGGATATTGACCTGTAATTTTCTTTCTTTCTTGTGTCTTTTCCTGGCTTTGGTATCAGGATGATACTGGCTTCATAGAATGGGTTAGGAAGAATTCCCTCCTTCTCAATATTACACAATAGTTTCAGTAGAATGGATGCCAATTCTTCTTTGTAGGTCTGGTAGAATTTGGCTATGAATCATTCTGGTTCTGGGCCTTTTTGTTATTGTTGACAGAGTTTTTATTACTGTTTCAATCTTGTTACTCATTATTAGTCTATTCAGGATTTCTATTTCTTTCTGATTCAAGCTTGGAAGAGCATATCTTTCCAAAAATTTATCAGTTTTCTCTGGATTTTCTAGTTTGTGTGTAGAGGTTTTCATAGTAGTCACAAATGATATTGTTTTTCTGTATTAGGAGTTGTAATGTCTCATTTTTAATTTCTGAGATTATTTGTGTCCTTTCTCTTATATTTCTGGTTCATCTACCTAGAGGTGTATTGATTTTGTTTGATCTTTTCAAAGAACCAACTTTTGGTTTTGTTGATCCTTTATATTATTTTTTCTGTTTCCATTTCACTTAGTTCTGCTCTGAACTGTGTTAGTTCTTTTCTTCTGCTAACTTTGGGTTTGGTTTGTTCTTCTTTATCTTGTTCCTTGATGTATTACATGAAGTTGTTAATGTCTTATCTTTGTCTTTTTGATGTAAGCATTTAAGGCTATGAACTTTCCTCTTAAAACTGCTTTTGATATATCCCATAGATTTTGGATGCTTGAGTCATGATTGTCTCAGTTTGAAAAATGTTTTATTTTCCATCTTAGTTTTGTAATTGACCCAAGGATCATTGGGCAGTAGGTTTTTTAATTTCCATGACTTTTTTTTTAGATTTGAGAGTTATTCTTAGAGTTGATTTCTAGTTTTATTCCAGATGAACTGAGAAGATAGATTTAATGATTATTTTTCTGAGTTTGCTGCAACTTGTTTTGTTGGCTAAAATATGATGTAATATATGATTTACCTTGTACTGTATGCTGATGAGAAAGATGTACATTCTGTAGTTTTGGGGTAGAATATTCTGTAGATGCCTCTTATATCCATTTGTTCTAGAGTCCTGTTTAAGTCCAATCAATGTTTCTTTGTTGATCTTCTGCCTTGATGATCTATCCAGTTCTGTCAGTGGAGTGTTGAAGTCCCCAACAATTATGATGTTGCTGTCTCTTTGCTTAGATCTAGTAATATTTTATTTATGAATCAGGGAGCTTCTGTATTAAGTGCATATATTTAGAATTGTTCTTGCAAATTGTTCCCTTTATCATTATGTAGTGACCATCTTTTCTCTTTTTTTACCATTGTTGATTTAACGTTGATTTTAATCTGATGTGGGAATAGTTGCTCCTGCTCACTTTTGAGTTCCATTCACATGGAATATTTTTCCATCCCTTTTCCTTGAGTCTATGAGTATCCTTGCAAGTTATATGGGTTTCTTGGAGATGGCAGATACTTTACATGTGTTTTTTCATCCATTCAGCCATAAGGGATGAAAATATTTTTTAAATGGAGCATTAAGTCCATTTGTGTTCAATGTTTGTATTAATATGAGATACTCTTGTATTCACCATGTTGAATAATACCTAGCTGCTTTGTTTTCCGCCTTGTGTACTGTTTTAAAAGAGTTGTGAACTTTAACTTTTTTTTGCTTTTACATTGGTGGGTATTGATTGTTCTTCCCCATGTATAGAGTACTTTTCAGCATTTCCTGTAGGGCAGGTCTAATGGTGACAATTTCCCTTAGTGTTTGCTTGTCTGGGAAAGATTTTATGTTGAAACTTAGGATAAAAAATTCTTGGTTGGCAGTTATTCTGTTTAGGAAGACCAAAAATGGGACCCCAATCCCTTCTGGCTTTTAAGGTCTCTGCTGAGAGGTCTGCTGTGAGTCTGATGGGTTTTCTTTTATAAGTAATTTGTTGCTTTTATCTCACAACTTGTAGGATTTTCTCCTTCACTTTAACTTTGGTCAGGCTGATGACTACATGTCTTGGTGATGTCCTATTTGCTATGAATCTTCCAGATGACCATTTTGTGTCTCTATATCTAAACCTCTTGCAAAACCCGAGATATTTTCCTCTATTATTCTCTTAAATAGGTTTTCCATGCTCGCTGTTTTTTTTCAGGGCTACCTATAATTTTTGTATTTGTTCATCTTGTATAATTCCATATTTATCTCAATGATTGTTTATTCTTCTTTATTCTTTTCTCTGCATTTTTTTGTGATTCAGTAACTTCAAAATCCTTGTCTTCAAGCTTTGAAATTCTTTCTTCTGCTTTGTCTAGCTTATTGTTAAAGCTTTCTGCTATCTTTTGAAATTCCCTAAATGACTCTTTCATTTCTTTAAGTTTTGTTATCTCTTTTATAATGTTGTCTATCTCTAGTAAAATTTTTGTTCATGTCTTGATCTTTCTTGTTTTTTGAGATGTTTTTTTTTTTTTTTTTACCATCTCCTCAATTCCATTCATCTTAGTTGTCATATCTTTTATTTCAACAGTTTCCTTTTGGTTGGAGTTCATTGCTGGAGAGCTGTTGTGATTCTTTGCAGGCATTAAGACAGCCTGTTTTTCCATGTTGCCAGAGTTTTCATGCTGGTTCTTTTTCACATGGGGCCTCTTCTCTGAGCTCAATATGTCTAGCAGATACAATACACACCAGTTCTCCTTTGTTGGGAACTCTATTGCTTGGTGAAGATAGAGATAGGTCCCTGGATGGCATGCTTGGGTCCTACTCTGAAAACATGACCAGGAAGGGGAGGGGTGGATGTACTATGAGATTTTAACACTGTTGCTCTGCTACATCTCCCCTGTTCCTATATAGTTGTCAACAGGCCACTGTGGTGGTATGGCCCCAGTTGCCAGGTACTCATGCAAGGTGGTGTTAGTCGGCAGGATGGGGCATGAATGTGGGAATTGAGGAGGTCTCTTGGGCACAACATGTATGCATGCAGGCCTGGGCAGGTGAGGTTCCAGGCATAAGGGTGGGGCAAGGTCTTCACAGAGTTCAGTTCAGGGTGTAGCTGGTGCAAGGGCATAGTGGCCCTGCAGGCCCATGGAGCATAGAATGGAATGGGCGCTGGTGTGGAGTGGGCCCTTGGGGCACAGTGTACCCACAGGGAAAGTTGCCTATGCAGTATAGAACAGGTCTGTGGTATGTGGCACTCATGCACACTGCCTGGGGTGGCCCCAGGGCTGGGCATGTAAGCTGCCCAGGGCACCTGTGCAGGGCAGTGTGGGGCCATGACATACAGTCTGCCCAGATCCACAGGTGGTATCTGTGCTGGATTTCATCCCACTTGGGGCCTTTCAGGAAGCAGTAGCAGTGGTTCAGCTGCTCCAACAGTGGGCAGTGGGTGTCCAGTGTTACAGGTGCATGATCTGTCCAGGTTCCGTAGAAAGTGCAGTTGAGTGGGATCACCCAGGTCACAACAGTGGGCACTGGGCCTCTGGTCTCCTGCTCTGCCCAGGGCGCCTGGCAGCCATGGCAGTGGAGGTCCATGTTACCTACCCACAGGGCACACATGAGCACCAGTATTCTCTGCCCTCTCCCCACCTGACAGGTATGAGGGTGAGAGAATAGTCACAGATCTGACTCCTAGGCAAAAGTAGCATTCCAGGGTTGGGATGTTACAATGGTGCCAGCTGCAGTGTCCAAGGCTCACAAGCCAGGCATCCCTTCTCTCCAGAGCAACACAGCTACACAGCCTCCAGACAGGTCTCTGTATTAGTCTGGAGGTCTGATGCAGTGGAGGGGCCCTTCCAACAGTGCAGTTGCCATATCCTCAGGGGTAGCATGGAGCCTGGGATTTTATCCTCTTTCCCTTTCCCACATGTGGGTGCCTTCCCCAATTACATCTGGTTCCACTGAGCAGCTCATCCCACATCTATCTTCTTCTCTTCAATCCCACCTTCTCTATGGGGATTCTAAGTGCACTCACTCAGATGATCTATCCAGAGTCAGATATCTATTTGCTGCTTTTGATCCTCTCCCCACAAGTAGGTTATATGTGGGCTGCTTCTAGTCTGCCATCTTGGTTGAACCATCTAATCATTTAAATTATAAAAAAAATTCAATAAATGAGATCAACTCTATACTTGACTCAGGAAAAAAGATAATGAATTGAAAGACAGTACTGGAGAATTAATCAGAACACATGGCAGAGAAAAAGATGAAAATATGAAAGAGAAGATAACCTTGAAGATCATTAGCTAAGTGAAAAGAGGAAGACAAAAAAGACACATATTATATGATTTCATTTATATGACATGTTCAGAATAGGCAAATCCAAAGGGACAGAAAGTAGATTAGTGATTTCCAGGAGATGCAGGATGAGGAGAATGGAGAGTTACTGCTAAGAGGTAAGGGGTTTCCTTTTGTGGTGATGAGAATGTTCTGAAATTAAACAGTGGTGTTGATTACACAATTCTGAAAATACCAAAAGCTGTTGAACTGGGCACTTTCAGTGGCTCCATTTGGTTATATGTGAATTATATCTCAATGAAGTGGATAAAAATGACAGAGGGGGAGTGAATAACATTAGCAAAAAAAGCAGAGTAGGGAACTCCAGGGCCCTTTGTCTTCAGAAAAGCACTTGAAAAACTGGCCTGAAAGTTACAGAATCAACTCTCTTAGAATTCTTGAAAATAGTAAAAGATTTACCACAACTAAGCAAATGTTTAATTTTAAAAAAGACAAATGAAATACAGTAAGAGAGTTTTGTGACATTTTATCTTACTCTTACCTGTTACCCCTTCCATAGTGTGATGGGAATCTTGAAGAAGGAAACCTATGTTCCTCATGTGGTAATGTGGGTTCCTGATTCTGGAGGAAGCAGAGTAAACTTTATTCTCAAATAATCATGTTTGTCTATTTTGACCTATCTGGGGGCTCCCTGAAGAACTATCACAGAAGGCTTATCTTTCTTTTGCCTAACATGGAACCCTCTTATGGCACAGAAGTGGCTACATAAAAGGCATTCCCAAAAAATATTGAAAGACCAACTAGCCGCTGCCTCCAGGGGAAAAGGTTATTGTAAACAATAGAACCTACCAAAGAGCCTGGGAGGAAAAGCTGTGTAGGGAGAAGCTTTGAGCAGTAAAGACTTTGATATTCAAGGGAGTCTAGAAGGCTACATGCATGTCCAGGACAGGGTGTATGATCAGAAAAGTCCTGAGAAGGTATAGAGCTCTCACTTCTGGCCAGCTTTCAAGCTTTGTGAAAGCAGAAAGGGAAGGCTAAAGCAGAGTTGTAAACTGCCTCGCTGTTTTGAAAGCATGTCCCAATTTGCACACAGAGCCCAACTATAAGGACTAGGGATTTTTTTGTTGTTGGATTCAGATGTTTAATAAATTTCCATCAAATAACTAAATGAAACAATAAGCTAAATGAACAGAGACATTGATGACTACACTCAACAAATAATAGTCTTTAAAAATAATTTAGAAAAATGATATGCATAAAACCAAACAACTACAACCAATAACAAGCATCAATAACAAATTCTGGGAGGGGTAAATTTTGATTTCCATTGTTACCATAATATAATATTCAAAATGTCCAGGTTTCAATAAAAATCACTAAGCATGCACAGAACCAAGAACATATGGACTATTCATAGACAAAAATTAAGAGAAATTGTCCCAGAAGAAGCACAGACATTGGACTTACCAGACAAAATCTTTAAATTACCTGTCTTAAATATTCTCAAAGAGCTAAAGAAAACCAGGAGAATAGTGTCTCACCAATTACATAATATCAACAAAAATAGAAATTATAAAAAACAACCAAATAGAAATTTTGGAGCTTAAAAGTATAATGACTGAAATGAAAATTTTGCTAGAGGGTGCAACAGTAGATTTGAGCAGGCAAAATAAAGATTGAGCTAACTTGAGGATAGGTCATTTGTGACTTGGGCACAGGGGACCAGGGTGTGGCTATGATTATATTCCTGGGGGACAGGGCACATAACTGGCCCAACTCTGGGAAAGAAGGGGTGCTGTAAATGTTTGGGTCCAGGAAGCAGGCTACTGCTGTAATTCAGTAACATGAATCAATAGGGCTTAGTAGTAACTCTGTCTCAGGGCATGAAACACCATGTACTAGTGACTCTACACTTTGTGATGGTAGGGCTCAGTATTATCCCAGTTTCTCTGAAGACAGGTGCAGTGGCAAAATGGTGGAGCACAACTGTCATGTGGGCCCTGGGATGGGGGGCACAGGGAACAGCACTCTCTTTGTAAAGGTGTGTTTCAACAGCTCAGACTCTAGGGATTAGTCCAACACCAAAGAAGTAGGATTCTACGGTTATTTGGCCTATAGGGTGGGGTGTTTCAGCTCATCCATTGATCTGTTTCCCTGGGACACATAGCAGTATGACACATTGGTCAGGGCACTGATTCTCCAGAAGACAATATGTTGCTTCATCTCAGGCCTTGGGTGGGTGGCCCAGGCACTATTTTCCTGGGATGCAGGGTGCTGCTTCAGCTTATACACTGGGTGTATGTGACCACTCTGGGTGGCTAAGGTACTGTGTTTCCAGGAGACAAAATACCACTTCAGCTCCTGCCCATGGTGGCTGAGGGCAGGGTATGTGTAGCAGTTCTACCTCCATTTGGCCCCAGAGGGATGGGTGAAATAATTACTCTCAGCTTGGCTTGGGAGCTGGGGTGATTCTGAGGTGATTTAGCCTCAGAGATGAAGAAGAACCATGGCTACTTGTCCCCAGAGCAAGACACACTCCAGCCACAGTTCCAGTTCCAAAATGGCATAGCATAGTATCCATGAGTGCCACGGGAATGGGACACACTGTTGGCTCCTTCTCTGGGGGGAGCACAGCTATGTGGATTCCAGGTAGCTCCCTCAGCTGGGCTTAGTGCCTGTGGGGACTGCACAGGACCCCACTGATGAGGTCTGTAGCAGTCTAAGGTGTTGATGGTAGTTGCTGGGTTCCTTTTGCTTACTTCCTCACCAAAGGGAGAAGTTTTTCCTGGTTACCAGCTGATCCTGGTTGGGGGATGAGTTGATGGAAGCCCAGAGTTTTCTTCTGTTTTCTATGTGATCATTCTGAGTTTATGTGCTCAATCAGGTTTCTGTTATTCATCTCAGAATTGCCATTCTTAACTAGACTGACTAAGAACAAAAAGAGAGAAGAATCAAATTGCTAAAAGCAGAAATGAAAGAGAGGACATTACTATTGACCATACAGAAAATAAGAAGTATTATAAGGGAGTATTATGAACAACTGTACTCAAACAAATTAGATAACCTTGATAAAATAGAAAAATTTGTAGAAATACACAAAGTACCTAAACTGACTCAAAATAAATGTGAAATCTTAGTATACCTATAACTAGTAAAGAGATTGAATCAATAATGAAAAATCTCCCAACAAAGAAAAGTTCAGAACCAGAAGACTACACTAGTGAATTCTACCAAGCATTTAAAGAAGAATTAACAGCAATACTTCTGAAAATCTTCCAAAAAGTAGAAGACTATTTCAATGTATAAGGTCAGCATTACCCTAATACCAAAGGCAGACACAGAAACCACAAGTAAATTACAAACCAATATCCCAGATGCAAAATTCCTCAATAAAACACTAGCAAACTGAATTCAACAGCACATTCAAAGGATGATATACCATGATCCAGTGGGATTTATTCTTGGGATGCAAGGATGGTTCAACATATGAACATTTTTAAAAATATAATACACCACATTAAAGGAATGAAAGAAGGTAAAAACACATGATTATCTCAATTGATGTAGAAAAAGTCTTCAATGAAGTCCTCCACCATTTCATGGTTAAAAACTCTCATCAAATAGGAATAGAAGGGAAATTCTTCAAACTAATAAAGGACATTTATAGAAAACCCACAGCTATTACACATAATGATGAGAGACTGAAAGCTTTCCCCCATTAGATTAGGAACAAGATGAGAGTGACCACTTTCACCAGTAACATTCTGTCTTTCACTAGGTCCATGTCTTCCCCATTTCCTTGATATTAGGTAGGAAAGCTTCAGTCAAGTACTTGTGAAGAGATGGTTCCCAAATAAACTGCTGTCTATCAGGAGAGCTGTACTTTCTTGTTCAGAAGAAGAGATTTGCTTCTGCTATATCCAAAGCGCCATATCCCAAAGTACTTATTTTTCTCAGTGCAGAATTGACTTTACCCTTATCACTTTAATCTCCTGCCACTTAATCTCACTTTCGTTCAATTTTTCACACTATGTTTCACTCGGTAAAATTTTTAAAATTAGGCATACCCATTTTGAGGGGAAAGAAGTTCATTGACCAGTTTTTGTTCAATCTTTGTAAATCACAATGCTGTAAACTAATTTTTTAAATCTTCCATCTTTGGAGAAGACATATATGACAGTAGTGAATTATAGAAAAAGAAAGTCATCTTTAATGATTTTGGTTTTTACGAGCCCCTTCCAAAACTCATGGTGAAATTTAATTGCCATTGTAACAGTATTAAGAGGTAGGGCCTTTAAGAGGTGATTAGGCCATGAGGGCTCTGTCTTCATGAAAGGATGAATGCTGCTATTGTAGGAGTAGGTTAGTTATTGCAGGGGGGGAGATTTTGATAAAATAATGAATTTGGCTGATTTTCTCTCTCTGTCTCATGTGCTTGCTTACACCTCTGCCTTTCTGCTATGGGATGACCCTCACTGGATGCCAGCATCATGTTCTTGGACTTCCCAGCCTCCAGAATCATCAGCTAAATAAACTTCTCTTTTTTTAATAAATTACCCAGTTTGTAGTATTGTGCTATAGCAGCAGAAAAAGAACTAAGACATGTGTAATTAAAATGCTGAGACTCTATTTTAGGAAACAAAGAATTATTTAATAAGTAATTAATGGTAAGGAATATTTGATATGGAAAAATTTTCAGTTTGTTTTCAAATTAATTTACAAATTTATATTTATCATAATGAAAACACAGATTTTTAAAAACTAGATAAAATTTAAAAATAGTTCAGCCAGAATAAAAAGAATATGTGAATGTGTGTTGCCAGAAAATTATAAATAGTGATGCTAATAAAGAATTATAATTGTGAGATATTTCAAAATTAGAAATTTATTTTAGGGCAATAATTAAAATTTTTGTACTGTGGCATAAATAAATAAATCCATGAGACAGAGTGAAGAAGTAAGAGATAGACTTGAATACATATGGGAATCCAATATGTGATATTAGATACATTTTAAATCAATGAAGAAATGGCTTAGTCAATAAATGGTATTTTAACAAATGGCTACTTATTGATTTAAAAAAAAATTAAACTTCACCTTTGTCTCACTATTCATAAAATCATAAATTTCAAACAGAATTAAGATTTAAGTGCTAAATTGAAAAGATAAATGTACTGGAAGAAAGTATGTAGGGTTTTTTTCCTAAAAATCATTTAGTTGGAAAGCACTTTTTAAGGATTGTACAAAATAAAGTTTACAAAATAGTTAAAGTTATTTATATATTCTATTTTGTTCTGGTATTGCAAAACTAGTGTTTTATTCTGTAATATATGCAAAATGGATGTTTATTCATAGAAAAGCTGTAGAATTTAGAATATTAATTTTAGAATCAGTCAGCTTAGTAAGCTTCCTTTTAATCTTCAATGTTTTGATATTTGGTTTCTTAGTGTATTAGACTTCTAGGGCTACCATAACAGAATAACACAGGGTGAGTGGCTTAAACAATGCAAATTTATTTTCTCACAGTTGTGGAGGCTGGAAGTCCAAGATTAAGATGTCAGTAGGTTTAGGTTTCTCCTGAGGCCTCTCTTCTTGACTTACAGGCGGTCACCTTTTTGCTGTGTCCTCACATGACCTTTTCTCTGTGAGCACTTATCTCTGGTGTCTCTTCTTCTTCATATAAGCACACTTGTCATATTTGATTAGGGCCCCACAGTTATGGTCTAATTTAACCTTAATTAGCTCTTTAAAGACCCTATCTCAAATTCATTGGAGTTTAGAGCTCCAACATATGAATTTTGAGGGTATACAATTCAGCCCAAAAATACATGGGTAGTCCAAGAATGCATCTACAAAATTACAGATAATGATAGCTAATCTATTATTTAATTATATTTATGTCACTTATTTCTTCTCTTGAAATATTATATCAGCACAAATCCTAGAAATGTTTATTTTTAATAGCTTTATTGAGATATAATTGTTATATAAGGAATTGCACATATTTAATATATACAATGTGATGAGCTTTGACATATGCAAGCACTTTGCATACCAAAACCACAATCAAGGTAACAGACATATACTATATGTCCCAAAGGTTCCTCCTTTCCCTTTGATTTTGTTTTTATTGTAACAAAAATTAACATGAAATCTACCTATTTAACAAATTTTCAGGAGCACAATACAGTATCGAAAACTATAAATGCTATGCAGTAAATTTTAGATCTCTAGAATTTATTCACTATTTCAAAAGAGACTCTATACAATTTAAATAGCAACTTCCCATTTTCCCCACCCTGTATCCCCTGGCAATTCTTTGTTTCTGTGAATTTGACTATTAGAGGTACCTCATGTAAGTGGAATCATACAGTATTTGTTATTCTGTGACTGGGTTATTTTACGTAGCATAGTGTCTTCCAGGTCCATCCATGTTGTCAAAAATGGCAGAATTTTTTTCTTTTTTAAGGCTGAATAATATTTTATTTTATGTATACTTAACATTTTCATTATCCATTAACCCTGATGGATACATGAGTTGTTTACAAATCTTGGGTATTGTGAATAAAGCTATAATGAAAATGACTCAAATATCTCTTTGAGATCCTGGTTTCAATTTTTATGGATATATACTCAGATGTGAGATTGCTAAAGCATATGGTATCCTAGGCCATTTTGTACTGCTATAACAGAATACCACAGACTGGGTAATTTATAGTGAACAGATATTTATTTCTCATGGTTCTGGAAGCCAGGAAGTCCAATATCAAGGTTCTGGTACATTTGGCAATTCTGATTCAAAGATGGTTCCTTGAATGCTGTATTCTCTGGAAGGGAGGAAAGTTTAGTCTTCACATGGTGGAAGGCATAAGGGCAAAGATGCAAAAAAGAGCCAAACTCACCCTTTCACAATGGTGGCCTAATCACATCTTAAAGGTCCCACATCTTACTATAGTGACAATGGCAATTACATTTCAACATGAATTTGAAAATGGACAAACATTGAAACCATAGCAGATGGTAATTCTATCTTTTACTTTTTAAGGAATGTCTATAGTATTTTCCATAGCTGCTGCACAATTTTGAGTTGATTTTTGTATATGGTGTATGATTAGGATCCAATTTCAAATTTTACATGTGGATATCCAGTTTTCCCAGCATTATTTGTTGAGGAGACTATCATTTCCTCATTGCGTATTCTTGGTAACTTTGTCAATGATCAGTTGACCATATATGCATAGAATTATTTCTAGGCCCTCTATTCTGTTCCATTGATCTATATGAGTGTCTTTATGCCAGTACCATGCTGTTTTAATTACTGTAACTTTGTAATATATTTTGAAATCAGATAGTGTGATATTTCCAGCTTTGTTCTTCTTGTTCCAGAGCCTTTTGTGTATTCTGGGTCTTCTATGGTTCTATATGAATTTTAGGATAGATTTTACATTTCTGTAAAAAGTACCATTGCAAATTTGGTGGGGATGGCAATGAATCATAGATCACATTGTATAGTATAGACATTTAAAAAATATTAATTTTCCAACACATAAACATGAATGTCTTTCCATTTATTTGTGACTTTTTAAATTTCTTTCCTTAATGTCTCGATAAGTTTCCAGTGTACAAGAAGTCTTCCACCTCCTTGCTTCAATTTATTACTAAATAATTTATTTCTTATGTGATTATAAATATTGTTTCCTAATTTCCTTTTTGGTTGGTTTATTGTTAGTGCAGCCATGCATTGCTTAACAATGGAATATATTCTGAGAAATGCATGGTTAAGCAATTTCATCATTGTGCAAACATCATAGAGTGTATTTATACAAACCTAGATGGTATAGCCTGCTACACAATTAGGCTGTATGGTATACCCCATTTCTCCTAAGCTACAGACATTTACAGCATATTACTGTAGTGAATACTGTAGGCAATTGTAACAGAATGATAAGTATTTATGTATCTAAACATATCTAGCATAGAAAAGGTATGGTAAAAATCTGGTATTATAATCTTATGGGACAGCTGTGATATATGCAGTTGATCATTGACCAAAACATTATGTGGCACATGACTGTTTATTAAAAAGCCACTGATTGTCACATGTCAATTTTGTATCCTGCAACTTTACTGAATTCATTTATTATTTTTAGTATTTTTTTACTGTGTTGGATCTTTAGAGTTTTCTACATATGGGGTCATGTGCTTTGCAAAGAGTCATAATTTTCCTTCTTCCTATCGAATTTATATGTATTTTATTATTATTTGCCTAATTTCTGTGGAAAGAACATATTGAATTACAACAGCAAGAGTTGGCATCTTTGTCATATTTTCTGAACTTAGAGGAAAAGCCTTAAATTTTTCACTGTTGAGTATTGTTTTACCTGTGGGCTTATCACATATATCTTTTATTATGTTGACATACACTCCTTATATACCTAATTTGTTGACTGTTTTTTTTTATCACCAAGAAGTGTTGAATTTCATCAAATACTTTTCTGCATCTATTGAAATGATCATGGGCTTTTTTGACTTCCATTCTGTTAAAGTGGTCCATCACATTTTTTTTTTTTTTTTTTTTTTTTTTGAGGCAGAGTCTCACTTTGTTGCCCGGGCTAGAGTGAGTGCCGTGGCGTCAGCCTAGCTAACAGCAACCTCAAACTCCTGGGCTTAAGCAATCCTACTGCCTCAGCCTCCCAAGTAGCTGGGACTACAGGCATGTGCCACCATGCCCAGCTAATTTTTTTTTCTATATTTATTTTTAGTTGTCCCGATAATTTTCATTTCTATTTTTAGTAGAGACAGGGTCTCGCTCAGGCTGGTCTCGAACTCCTGACCTCGAGCGATCCACCCGCCTCGGCCTCCCAGAGGGCTAGGACTAAAGGCGTGAGCCACCGTGCCTGGCCTTCACATTATTAATTTGTATATTTAAACATCCTTGCATGCCAGAGATAAATTCCACTTCATCATGGTACATGATTCTTTTAATGTGATAATGAGTTTGGTTTGCTAGTTTGTTGAGGAGAATGTTTGCATCTATGTTCACCAGGAATACTGACTGGCCTGCAATTTTCTTTTCTTGTGGTGTCCTTGTCTGGTTGTTATCAGGGTAATGCTGGCCTCTTAAAAATCGGTTTAGAAGTGTTTTCTCCAGTTTCATTTTTGCAAGAGTTCAAATATTGGTGTTAATTTCTTAAATGTTTGGTAGAATTTATTTGTGAAGCCATTTGGTCCAGGGTTTTTCTGTCTTAGCTCATTCTGTGTTGCTGTAAAAGAATGTCTGAGACTGGATAATTTATAAAGAAAAAGGTTTATTTTTTCTCAATATTCTGATACCTGAAACAGTTCAAGATTGGGTATCTGGTGAGGGCGTCAGGCTGATTCCACTCATAGCAGAAGGTGAAAGGGAGCCAGAGTGTACAGAGATCACATATCAAGAGGGGAATCAAAAGAAAGAAGTGATAGATTCCAGGCTCTTTTTAGCAAACAGCTCTCCTAGGAGCTCATAAAAGTGAAATCATTCACCGACACCCCAGGGAGGACACTAACCTATCCATGATGGGTCTATCTCCATGCCCAAAACACCTCCCATTAGGCTACACTTCCAACATTGGAGATCAAATTTCAATACGAGGTTTGGAGGGTCTAAATCCAAACTAAAGCAACTTCTCAGTTCCCAAATTTTTATTTGGCTCTTTTCTGTGGTTCTGGTCTCTTTGTGGATATTCTCATTTTGTTCATATGTCATTTTCCTAATTTACTTAGTTGTCTATATGTGTTCTCTTGTATTGCACTAACTTCTTTAAGACAATTATTTTAAATAGTTTGTCAGCATTTATAGATCTCCATTTCTTTAGGTCAATTACTGGAGATTTGTTTCATTAGTAATGTCATATTTCCATGATTCTTTTTGTTCCTTGTAGCTTTGATTTTGATATCTGCACATTTGAGCAATCAGCCACCTCTTTCAGTCTTTCAGTTTTGGAAAGGGAAGACCTTCACCAATTCTTCTTTCTAGGGATTCTGGGAGCTTCTCAAATGTTTACAATGGATATTCATGCTCCACTATTCTCCCTCTTTCCTGGGAGAGACATTTCAGAGTTGTGTGCCTTCTCCTAGTTTCACAGAACTGTGCTAGCTGTCATAAGCTGTGTTCCCTCTCCCCTAGAGCAGTATACTTGTAGACTTGTACATTGGATGCACACTCTCATCATCTCCCTCAATCCTGTGAGAGAAGTCTCAAGGTTTTACACTTTCCCCCAATCTTGCAGAGCCATTCAGACTGCCATAAACCTCGTGTCCCTTTTCCCTAGGAAAGTGCACTGAAATGCCAGCAGGTTGAGTGCAAGTTGTTTCCCTCCTTTCCTCATGGAGAAGTATCAAGGTTATTCACCTTCTCTCAATCCCACAGAACCATGCAGTCTTCTGAGAGCCACCTGCCCTTTTTCCCTAGGGAAGTGCACTGGAAGTCCATGAGGCTGGGTTCAAGCTCCACTTCTCTCCCTTCCTCCTGGAGAAGAAATCTCAGGGTTTTATACTTTCTCTCAATCATACAAATATTATCAGGCTTCTTAGACCTATAACCTCTTTTTTTTAGCTGCCTGTGGGTGTTCTAACTATGCTAATCACCCCAGTGCTCTGAGTGAGGTGAGACAGGCAGCACCCTGAAAGGTTAGAAATGTCAGATACATGCTTCACTCCATTTTTCTCCTGAGGGAGGAATAAGGTTGAGTGTATCTTTCTCTATGCTGAGCTGTATCAGCTTACAGGATGGGCTGACACGTATAAAGTGAAACTGCATTTCAAATGGGTAGCTGTCAGTGTTGTGCTTGTCTGAGGTACTGCAACTTCTTAACTAGATTCTAGCATTTCTGTTAAGGTATTGTGGCCTGTATATCATTGTTTGACCAGTGTTTCTGTGGGGAAACAAGGGCTAGGACTTTCTACTCTGCTATCTTGTTGACATCACTACCCAGGATACATATAACTAATAATGATAATGATTGTTCTGGTCTAATTCTCATCTTTAATGCAAAACAATTCTAGTTCTTCATCAATAAATGTGATATGATATGCATATGTATGCATGTATGTCTATATACATAATATATATGTGTATCTTATTAAGACATACATTATTTTTTATCAATGATAGTTCTCATTTCAACTTCTTTCTCTTTTTGTCTCTTTATTTTGTTATTCTACTTATTAATGAATGTTAGCTCTTATTGAATTGCTCTTTGGAATTTATTGAAATAACTGTTTTTTCTTTTCTTATGCTTAATCTGGTAAAATGTAGTATATATTTCCCAAAATTGAGCAATTTTTGCATTTCTGTAATGCAAGGAAAAATCACTTGATTTTGGTGAATTATTCCTATACTACAATTTAGAATTATATTTACTATTACTTTTTTCATGATTTTTGCACCAATATTCACTTTACAAATTAGTCTATCCTTTTTAATTTATGTTTTATACATATGGGTAGCAATAAAAACATCATTCAAGTGTTTTATTTTCCCTCTTTTACAATTTAATTCTATGGGGATTTCCTGTCCCTTAAAAATTTGACAGAATTTCCTTATTTAATCAATCGGCACTTAAAATTGTAGGGGAAGGGGACATGTTAGCTCTTGGAAATTATAACAAACTAGTTAATACAGAAACAATTAAGAAGTTGTGGAACCATGTTCACACAACCTTTTTTGGTAAAATATGCTTTCCCATAAAATCATCTATTTTTCTGGTTTTTAAATTTTTATGTGATGTATATAGCAAAAGAAATTATATATATATATATACACACACACACATCTTATATATTTGATATATAAACATATAATTATGTTTGTGGCATTATGGCCATAATAGGTAGTTATTCACTGTGGATTTTAATTTCTTACTTTTTTCTTAAGTCATTTATTTAGTAAACAAATATTTATTGAGGAGTTATAGAAATGATACTAGGAGGATTGGGATATAATGGATGGAATGGTCACTGCCCTCACAGCTTAAATTCTAGAGGTAGAAATTTGAAGGCATAGCTATACAGAAATAAATAAAACCACTATGTGAGATGATGATGGTTATGTCAACTTGCTTCACAATAGTAATCTTTTAACTATCTGTATGTATCCCATAACATCATGTTGTATACCTTAATTATATGCAATAAAATATTTATTTTAAAAAATAAATTAATTTAAAATTTTAAGGATTATGAATAAATACACAGAAAACTCATATAGAATAACATGAACAGATACACCTCAGATAAGATTATCTCAGAAGACCTCTTTGAGGAGCTAACAAAATGAGATCAAAATAGTAAGGAGGAGTTAACCACATGGAAGTAGGCAAAAGAAGAGAGTTATGGAAGAACCCTCTAGCATATGCAAGATTTAGAAATGTTTTGACCTCCTTGAGTAATTGAGAAAAGATTAATATGATTATGGCCAAATGAGCTTGGAGACTGGAATAAAATAAGTTTGGAGACTTGGGGCAGCAGAGATATTATGAAGGACTTTCTAAGTTGATGTAAAGAGTTTGGGCTTTTATAGTACATAAAAATGGGGAGCAAACATGTAATTTTAGTCAAAGGAGTTACATACTTGAAATTCAATTTATGTTTTAAGAGAAGCACCTCCTGTTTCTATGTGAAAATAGATAATTGGTGTGTGTGGATATAATGGAAACAGGAAAATATGATAGGGGGCTTTTATGTTAGTCAAAGTGTGAGATATGATAAGGGCATAGAGTAAGGTGGAAGTAGTACAGACGAAGAGAAATAAACTGATTTAAGATATAATTTGGAGATAAAATTTGTAGAACTCTGTGATGGGATAGATGTGGGAGATAAGGAGAGGGTGAAATTAAGGCTGACACCCAGGTTATTGACTTGAGGTACTGGCAAGTAGTTTTGAATGTATCAAGATGGAAAAACTGTGGTGGAGTATTAGGACAGTTTTGGGAAGAAAAATAATGTGTTGCATTTTGGACATGTTAAGATTGCATTTTCTGTGTGGTACAAATGCAGTTGTCAAATAGGAGGTTTATTATAACAGTCTATTCTCAAGGAAAGGTATGATTAAATATCTAAGTTTTTGAGTCACCACAATGAAGTTGTTAATAAATTCTGGGGTCACAGCATTTTTTTTATTTATTTTTCAGCTTATTATGGGGGTACAAAAGTTTAGGTTATGTATAATGCCCATGCCCCCCCATCCACCCGAGTCAGAGCTTCAAGCGTGTCCATTCCCCAGACAGTGCGCATCGCACTCAATATGTATGTATACACCCATCCCCTCCCCCCCCAACATCTGCCCGACACCCAGTTGGTGTTATTCCCAAATGTGCACTTTGGTGATGATCAGGGAAGCCAATTTGCTGGTGAGTACATGTGGTGCTTATTTTTCCATTCTTGGGATACTTCACTTAGTAGAATGGGTTCCAACTTTGTCCAGGAGAACATAAGAGATTCTATATCACCGTTATTTCTTATCGCTGAGTAATACTCCATGGTATACATATACCACATTTTACTAATCCACTCATGTATTGATGGGCATTTGGGTTGTTTCCACATCTTTGTGATTGTGAATTGTGCTGCTATAAACATTCGGGTGCAGATGTCTTTTTTATAGAATGACTTTTGTTCTTTTGGGTAGATGCCCAATAATGGGATTGCTGGATCAAATGGTAGGTCTATTTGTATCTGTTTAAGGTATGTCCATATTGCTTTCCACAGGGGTTGCAGTAGTTTGCAGTCCCACCAGCAGTGTATGAGTGTTCCTGTCTCTCCACATCCACACCAGCATGTATTGTTTTGGGACTTTTTGATAAAGGCCATTCTCACTGGAGTTAAGTGATATCTCATTGTGGTTTTGATTTGCATTTCCCTGACGATTAGAGATGTTGAGCATTTTTTCATATGTTTGTTGGCCATTCTTCTGTGTTCTTTTGATAAATTTCTATTCATGTCCTTTGCCTGCTTTTTGATAGGGTTGTTTGTTTTTTCTTGCTGATTTTCCTGAGATCAAATAGATTCTAGTTATCAGTCCTTTATCGGATGTGTAGCATGCGAAAATTTTTTCCCATTCTGTAGGTTGTCTGTTTGCTCCATGACTATTTCTTTGGCTGTGCAGAAGCTTTTTAATTTAATCAGTCCCATTTATTTACTTTTAGCATTTTATTTCAGAAATTTTGAGATATTTTCTACTCTTTTCTGGTGACCATTTTTTAAAAGTGTATTTGCTATCTTATGCAACCGTCATCACTATATATTTCAAGAATATTTCCATCACCCCAAAAAGAAATTCCAAACTTATTAGCAGTTACACGCAGTTCACTTTTTGCCACATCCTCTATCAACCACTTGTCTAACTTCTGGCACTATGGATTTGTATATTTTGAACAATTCATATAAATGGGATTATATATTATATGGCCTTTTGTGCCTGACTTCATTCACTTAGCATGTTGTTGAGATCCATCCATGTTGTAACATGCCTCAAGTACTTCATTTCTTTTTATAGCTAATTATATTCCTTTATATGTATATATCAAATTTTGTTTATCCATTCATCAGTTCATGGATAGATATTTGGGTTGTTTTCCATCTTTTGGCTATCATTAATAGTGCTGCTAAGAACATTTGTGTACAAGTTTTTGCTTGAGTACCTCATTTCAATTATTTGGGATATATGCCTAGAAGTAGAATTGCGGGATCATATGTCTGTCCTTATACCAGTACCACACTGTTTTGATTACTGTATCTTTATAATAAGTTTTGAAATTATAAACTATGAATCCATGAATTTTTCTCTTTTTCAGGATTGTTTTGGCTTTATGGAATCTCTTTAGATTTTTTCTTTTTTTTTTTCTTTTTGAGACTGGGTCTCACCATGTTGCTCTGACTAGAGTGCAGTGGTGTCATCATAGCTCACTGCAACCTCAAGTTCCTGGGGTCAAGAGATCCTCTTGCCTCAGCCTCCAAAGTACCTAGAACTATAGGTATCCACCACCATACCCAGCTAATTTTTCTATTTTTTGTAGGGATGGGGTCTCAATATATTACTCAGGCTTGTCTTGAACTCCTGTCCTCAAACAATCTTCCTGCCTCCACCTCCCAAAGTGCTTGGATTACAGGCATGAGCCTCCATGCCTGGCCTCCCTCATTCTGAAGGACAGTTTTGCCACATATAGCATTCTCAAGTAACAGGGTTTTTTTTTTTTAATTTCAGCACTTTAAATACATCATTTCCATGCCATCTGGCCTTGGAAACTTCTAATGAGAAATTAGCTGATAATATTGAGGATTCCTTGTGTGTGATGAATTGCTTCTGTCTTGCTGCTTTCAACATTCTCTTAATTCTTTGGGCAGTTTGATTATGTGTCTTGGTGTGGCTGTCTTGGTATTTACTGTACTTGGAGTTCATTGCGCTTCTTGGAATTATTGCTTTGTGTCTTTCATCAAATTTGGGAAGATTTTAGCCATTATTTGTTCAAATACCCATTATTCCTCTTTCTCTTTTCTCCTTCTGAGACTTCTATAATCCATATGTTTTTCTGCTTAGTGGCAGTATTCCACAGATTCTTCAGGCTTGGTTTTTATTTCCTCTTTTTTTCTTTTTGCTCCTCAAACTTGATCATTTAATTTTTTTCCTTTTTAATTTTTTTTTACTTTTGTATATTTTATTTATTTTTTAATTCAGGATATTATGGGTGTACAAACATTTTGGCTACATGTAATACATTTGCCTCACTCAAGCCAGGGCTATAAGCATATCCTTCCCCTCTACAGTGTGCCCTGTTTCCATTAGCTGTGATTTTACACACCCACCCCCTCTACCCCACAACCCCCACCCCCCACTTGACTGGCACCCTGTGAGCATTACTACCATGTGAGCACCTTAATGTTGATCAATTAGTACCAATTTGATGGTGTGTACATGTGGTGCATGTTTTTCCATCCTTGTGATACCTCACTTCGAAGGATGGGCTCAATCCCTACCCAGGGTAATTAATATAAGAGGTGCTAGATCACCATTGTTTTTTGCAGTTGAATAATATTCTATGGTATACATATACCACGTTTTATTATTGCACTCACGTATTGATGGGCATTTGGGATGTTTCCACATCTTTGCAATTATAAATTGTGCTGCTATAAACATTGAAGTGCAGATGTCTTTATTATAGAATGTCTTTTTTTCCTTTGGATAGATGCCTAGTAGTGGGATTACTGGACCAAATGGTATATCTATTTTTAGCTCTTTGAGGTATCTCCAAATTACTTTCCACAGGGGTTGTACTAATTTGCAGTCCCACCAGCAGTGTAATAATGTTCCAGTCTCTCCACATCCATGCCAGCATTTGTTATTTTGGAACTTTTTGATACAGGCCATTCTCACTGGAGTTAGGTGGTATCTCATCATAGTTTTGATTTGTATTTCCCTAATGATTAGAGATGTTGAGCACTTTTTTATATGTTTTCTGGCCATTTCTCTTTTTTTGAAAAGTCTGTTCATGTCCTTTGCTCATTTATTGATGGGGTTGTTTGATTTTTTTCTTGTTGATTTTCTTAAGTTCTGTATAGATTCTTGTTAATCATCGCTTTATCGGATGTGTAGAAAGCAAATAATTTCTCCCATTCTGTAGGTTGTCTGTTCACTCTAATGACAGTTTCCTTGGCTGTACAGAAGCTTTTTAATTAGATCAGGTCCCATTTATTTTTGTTGCTGCTGTGATTGCTTTGGGGGTCTTCTTCATAAATTCTTTATCTAGGCCAATGTCTAAAAGAGTCTTCCCCACATCTTCTTCCAGAATTCTTAAGGTTTCATGCCTTAGGTTTAAGTTTGTTGACTTTTGTGAGAGGTGGGAGGTGGAGATCCAGTTTCAATCTTCTGTATGTGGATATCCAGTTTTTTCAGAACTACTCATTGAATAGAGAGTCTCTTCCCCAATATATACTTTTGTCTGCTTTGTTGAAGATTAGATGACAATATGGGGATGGTTTTATATCTGGGATCTCTGTCCTATTCCAAAGGTCTGTTATCTCTGTTCTTGTGCCAGTACCATGCTGTTTTAGTTACTATAGCCTTGTAGAAAAATTGAAGTATGGCAGACTCATGCCTCCCAATTTGTTCTTTTTACTTAAGATTGCTTTCATTTAAATTTTTCCAACTATAAATTTGCTGATTCTTTCTTATGCCTGCTCAAATTTGCTCTTGGACCCCTGTAGTAAATTTTTTATTTTGATTGTTGTGCTTTTCCACGCCAGAATTATTCTTTGATTCCTTTTTAAATTTGTATCACTTTACTTATATTTTATTTATATTGTTTTTTGATTTTATTTACTTATTTACCCATGTTTTCCTTTAGCTCTTTAAGCATATTAAAGACACTTATTTTAAAGTCTTTGTGTAGCAAGTCTTATGTCTGAAACTTCCTTAGGGATGGTTTCCTGTCAATTTATTTTGCTCCTTTAATTGGGCCATGTTTTCTCTTTTTCTGTATGCATTGTGATTTTTTTGTTGAAAATTGGGCATTTCTCCATTACAATGTAATGACTCTGGAAACCAGATTCTCTCCCTTTCCCTCACTTTGACATTTTTAAATTTTGATTCTTGGAAGCTATGATAGTTGATTTGTTTTGAGATTTTCCTCCAAAATTTTGAAAACTAAAAACCTATTTCGTGTTTATTGCCATCACTGACATCTTGAGTCTTTTAGTTGTGTTCAGCTAATCTTTTGATAGATATTTCTTTGAATGCCATTATCTAAAACAAACAAAAAAGAAAAACAATAAAAGAATAAACAACAACAACAATCTTTCCCAATATTTGCCGATTGTCTCTGTTCTGGGGGACACCTTCAACACTTACGTAGGCTTGCTAGGCCTAGGGATTTCCCTGATGTGTAAGCTTAAGATCTGAGCATTCATCTTGTTTGGGTATAAGTGGTTTTCTAAATTTCCTTCTATACACAGCTGTTTTTCATTCTTATAATGTTATAGCAAGTGTTACAGCGAGTGGTCCCCAGGACAAACCAAGCAGCACACGGAGAGTCGGAGAATCAAGGTTTATTTGCCGGCGGGCTCAGAGGGGGTCTCGCCACCAAATTCTGAGCCCCATCTACCCAATTTTTCCGACTTTTATTAAGTTGGGGTGATCCCAGGGGTGGGGGTCTCAGGTGACTAATGCCCACCAGGTAACAGGTTAGGTTAGTTGCTGCACCAGGTAATAGGTTTAGTGTTATGCTGATGTGCCAGGTAATAGGTTTAGTGTTATGCTGATATGCCAGGTAATAGGTTAGTATTATACTGATGTGCCAGGTGTTAGGTTAGTATTATTCTAATGTTGGTCTTCCGTGAGGGGTGGGGGTCTCAGGTGGCTGCTATGCTAAGTAATAGATGGGGGTTTTCCTTATAATAATTCTTCCCTTTGATGCCCTTATATGTCTATTATAGGGCATCATTTCCCAGTGGGTGATAGCCTCATAAGGCCATTATGTGAGCTGTTGCTCTCCGGGTTACAGTTGTTTCTACAAATTTTATAACCATGCTGAGTTATGCAGGGGCCTATAGTGACAAGGAGAAGAATAGTTATTAGAGGCCCAGCCAGAGGTAGTAGCCATGAAGTCCATTGTCCCAAATCGAAACCCCAGGTTTATTCTAATTCTTTGTTTTCTGGATTTTTTTCTCTTAGCTCCCTGACTTCGGTGGTTACTAGTCCTGTCTGGTTTATATAGTATCAGCACTCTTCCCCTAGAAATATACAGGTCCTCCCCTTTTCAGCAGTGAGTAGGTCTAAGGCCCATCTGTTCTGTAAGGTTACTGCTGCTGGTGATTTTAGTTGACTCTGGAGGGACAGTAGGGAATCTGCTACTCAGTCCATGTCTTCATTTAGTTCTTGGGATAACTTGTGGTAGATGTTCAGGGATGTTCCTATGTCTCCTACTCCTGCTCCTATCCCAGCAGCAATTCCTCCCGTTATGAGGACCGATGTTAGTAAGGCCCGCCTTTTCCAGGTGTTTGGGTGGGGACTTAGTGCAGCTTCCAGTTGCTGGGTTTCAAAGATAGAAACATGTGGGGTGAGGAAGACCTGGGTGCAGGTCCCGGTCCAGTTTCCTGGGAGGCAGAGGTAGGCAATGTCTCCACAAAGAAAGAATATGTCATCCCAGGAGTAGGTGGTAGTGGCATTACTGGGTAAGGTTTGGTTATTTGTGTAGAGTTCACCCGGTATGAATTCCAATATTTCATTTTCTCCTGCGTTAGTAATGTAAGTGATACGTATGTGGGACGTTATGGCTAAACGGATATTGTATGTTACTGGGCCTACCAGGGATGTTTTATTTGGGCCTGAGTTTAAGATACTGGAGTTCCAGCCTGGAGGCACAGGGACCCCAATATAGACTCATTTCTGGAGGGGTAAACAGACCCAACATGAAGTATGGTTGGGTAGGGCCTGGAGAGTCATATTGAGGAACCAAGTTATGAGGGGAGAGGTTTCCAGGGGTTCGGTGATCTTTTGTATGCCAGTAAGATCTGGCCTTTTATAAGTTGACTCTGTTACTGAGGCTATCTTAATTAGCTGAGCCCTTGTGTCTTCGACGTGTTGGATTCTAGCCTGCTCTTGGACTCCTCCCCCATCAGACATTCCCCAGTGGGTGTAGTAAGTCCAACAAGCTGGTTTGCCCCTTGGGGCTATACAGGTTCGAGTATTACCTGTAATGGTGCCAGTCCAATATTTTTTTCCTCCACTGTGGCACACCTGAGACTCACTATAACATGTCTTTGGGCATGTAGGTGCTGACTGTGAAACCTCCCATGGTCCAGAAGCCTCGAGTAATCCGTTAGTGGAGGGAATCCAAGTCTTAGAATAACAAGTCTCAGGGCAGGGTTTTTCTGCCATAATTGTTAGGGTGAGTGCCCCAACCAGGAGGAGGGTAGGGACTGAAGTAGGAGCAGACATCCTACAATGAGCCAATATATCACAGTTAGAGATGCCCTCTGTAGTACAGTCTAATCCCCAGTAAAGTCACTACAACCCCAATGAGGGCCAGGGGCAGTGGTCCCATTTACTCCTGTTTAGTCCTGGATGTGGCTGTCTTTGTTGGAAGACGGTTGAGCTGGATCTTTGGCAGGTTCTGCTGGTTCTGATGTGCAGTCCAGAGATTAGTTTCATTGTCTGGTTTGGCCTTTTTCACCCAGGAGTGGTGGATCCACAGAGTGATACCTGAAACTTTAACAACAGTGGGAGTAACTAGTATCACAGCATGGAAACCCTTCCAGGTGGGCTCTAGGGGTATTTTTTTTCAGTCCTTTACCCAGACTAGATCCCCAGGTTGGTGGGGGTGTACAGGGAGACCCAGGGCGATAGGGTTTTTTTTTTTTTTTTTTTTTTTAGGACGGTGTGTTGGATATGGCACATAGTTTTGGCTAAGGCTTGGAGGGTGTGTTTATATTTAATTTTCCTAGTTGTCTGATGTCTCCCCTTAATCGCTTGATGAGTGGGGGTGGTGTCTACTGAACAGGATTTCAAAGGGTGAATATCTTGTGGGCCCTGGTGTGTACCTGACTCTGAACAGGGCTAGGCTTAGCATGTCTACCCAGGGTGTTTCACTAGAGTGGTCTTGTTCCAGTTCATACACTCTACTTTCCCTGAGCTCTGTGGCCTCTAGGCTGTATGTAGTTTCCATTTGATGCCTAGTGCCTTGGTGAGGGTTTGCATGACCTCTGGAGTGAAGCTTGGTCTGTTGTCACTGCCAAATGAGAGTGGTAGACCATACTGGGGGATGATTTCTCTCAACAGAAACTTTGTCACTTCCCTAGCCTTTTCGGCCCGGGTAGGGACTGCCTTGACCCAGCCTGAGAAGGTGCATATCACTACCACCAGGTATTTATAGCCCCGACATGGTTTTACTTCTGTGAAATTAACTTCCATATCCTCAAATGGAGAGATTCCAGTGTACTGAATTCCTGGGGCAGGTCTCAGCCTGACTGTTGCATTGTTTTTAGCGCAGGTCTCACAGCGGGCGCTGACTGCCGCCGCAATGGATGGAAGTTTGGCAATGTAGTAATACCAGGCGAGTAGCTGCATGAGGGCTGTTTTCCCCAAGTGAGTCAGGTTGTGATGTTGGGAGACAATAGAGTATGCTAATTTACTGGGGATAAAGATGTTATGGTTTCGTAGGTGCCACCACCCATCTGCGTTCTTTTTGGCCTTCTCCTGCTCTGCCCACTGGTTCTCTTCTGGAGTATATTTTGGTTTTTCAGGCCACTCGGGTGCCAACAAGATTTGGCATTGGGTTGTAGTGTTGTCCTCTGAACGTTCTCGGGTGGCTGCATTTTTGGTTGCTTGGTCTGCCAGGTGATTGCCAGTGGCAGTTGGATCTGTGCCCTTTTGGTGCCCTCAACAGTGGATGACTGCAGTTTCTTTTGGCTCCTAAACTGCCTCCAGCAGTTGGAGAATTTCATCCCTATTTTTGATCTCCTTTCCACCTGCAGTCAGCAGTCCTCTCTCCCCGTATATTGGCCTGTGGATATGTATTGTGGCAAAGGCATATTTAGAGTCTGTGTATATGTTTGCTTTCTTATCCCGGGCATGCCTGAGGGCTTAGATGAGGGCCCATAGCTCCGCCCTTTGTGCCAACCACCCTTGGGGCAAAGGGGCTGACATGATGACCTCATCCACTGTGGTGACAGCAAAGCCCGCCAGTTGTTTCCCATTCTGGATAAAACTACTGCCATCCATGTAGAGTTCTAAGTCTGGTGCCACTAGAGGACTATCTTTCAGATCTGGCCACCTGGCATAGACCTCCTCTACTGCCTCGGTGCAGTCATGGTCTGGGGGCCCTGGCTCAGTGGGTAGGAAGGTGGCAGGATTCAGGGTCCGCACAGTCTCCAGAGTGACCCATGGATTTTTGCACAGCAGTTCTTGATACTGCGCTAACCGGTTGCTTGAGAGCGACTGGTGCCCTGAAGTGTGCATTAGAGATATCACTGTATGAGGGACTCGCACACAGAGGTTTTGTCCCAGTGTGAGTTTGTCTGCTTCCTTGACTAGCTAGTGGGCGGAGGCAAGGTGGCCATCCTGCTGCTACCGGATCTAATTGTTTTGACAAGTAAGCCACTGGTCTCTCCCAGGGGCCCACAGTTTGAGTCAAAACCCTCAGAGCCACTTGTTTCTTCTCGTGCACAAACAGGTTAAAATCTTTGGTGGGGTCTGGTGGCCCTAGTGCGGGGACTCTTTTTAGTAAGTCTTTTATTTCCTGGAAAGCCCTTTCTTGACTCTCGGCCCATTCCAATTCTTTGTTTTCAGGCCCACGTAGGGCCTCATACAGAGGCTTGGCCTTTAGGGAGAAACCTGGGATCCAGATGAGGCAGACTCCTGCCACGTGGAGGAATTCCCTGAGTTGTCTCCGTCTGGTCGGACTGGGAATTGTACAGATGCTGTGCTTACACTCATGTCCCAGTGTCCGGCACCCCTGAGTGATGTGGAAACCGAGGTATTTCACCTGTTGCCTGCAGATTTGTGCCTTTTTCTAGGAGACTTTGTATCCTTTGTTAGTGAGGAGTTGGAGCAGGCACTGGGTTCCCCATCGATAGTCTTCCCTGGTTGGGCTCGGTAGAAGGAGGTCATGGACATACTATAGAAGTGTGCAGCGGGTTTCTTCTTGTGGAAAGGAGAAGAGGTCAGTGGCTAGAGCCTCCCCAAACAGAGTTGGTGAATTTTTAAATCCCTGTGGTAGTCGTGTCCAGGTGAGCTGGGTTTTCCTTCCGGTCTGAGGATCCTCCCACTCAAAGGCAAACAGGGGCTGACTCTTCAGAGCGAGCCGCATGCACAAGAAAGCATCCTTTAAGTCCAGGCAGGACAACCAGGGCAGCATCAGGAGGAATGAGGCCTAAGAGGGTGTATGGGTTCGGTACCACTGGGTGGAGAGTCACTGTGGCCTCATTAATCAGTCGCAGGTCTTAGACGTTGGGCTTTTTGACTGGCAGGAGGGGAGTGGTCCATGGGGATTGGCACTCCACCAAAATCCTCTCCCGCTTAGACCTATCGATGTGTTCCTGAATTCCCTCTTGAGCCTCCTTGGGGATGGGGTACTGTCATCTCCTGGTTGGTTGGGCACTCAGTTTCATCTCGATCACCAGGGGTGCATGTTGGTGCGCAAGACCAGGAGGGTTGTCCTCCGCCCATACCAATGGAAAGTCCTGTAAGAAGTCAGGTGGGTTGTGTTCCTCTTTGGCCTCGTCGTATAGTTTCCACTCCGATTCCCGAGGCAGGGTGACCACCATTATGAGAGTCTCTGAAGCACCGTGTGTGAGGCTCACAGTCCCTTCTGGGTGGAAGTTGATTTGGGTTTCCAGTTTGCTCAGGAGATCTCGACCTAGGAGGGGCACAGGGTAGTCTGGTATGTATAGGAATTCATGTCTTATCTGGTGGCCCCCCATCTGGCATATTCGGGATTGGCAGAAGGGTCAAGTTACTCAAGTTCCAGTGGCTCGCACAATGGTGGTTTCCCACTTTGTAAGTGGAGCCACGGGGGTTGTTACCACCGAATGGTCTGCCCCAGTGTCCACCATGAACGTTATTGGTTGGCCCCCTACTTCCATACAACTGTAGGTTCCCAGGGGCCAAGAGTCAGGGAACCTGGTCAGTCCTATTCCAAGTCAACTCCGGTGAGACTGATGAGGTCCTGGGTCTCTGGCTCCTGCTGGAAGCCCCTGGGCAGGTTCCTGTTTGGTGGTGGGTGGTTTCTTTTGTTGGGGAATTCATGCTTCCAGTGACCAAACTTCTTACAATAGGCACACTGGTCAGGCTTCAGGGTCCCTCATCTCCTGGGTCCTCCTTCCTGTGGTGGGCCAGGTGTTTTGGCTGTGTCAGGTCTTCCGAGGGCAGTGGCCAGGAGAGCAGCTTTCCATTTTATTTTCTGGTCCTTCTCCCTCTGGGAGGTCCAGTCTAGATTAACGTAGACCTTCTGGGCCACTTCCATCAGCTGCGTGATGTTCATTCCTGCAAACCTGTCAAGTTTCTGGAGTTTCCGTTGGATGTCAGTATAGGACTGCCCAACAAATGCAGCATTCACCATCTGCTGATTTTCGGCCGCCTCTGGGTTGAAGGGTGTATAGACTCAGTAGGCCTCACAAAGGCTCTCGTAGAATTCGCTTGGTGATTCCTCCAGCTTCTGGGTGATCAGAGTGACTTTGTTCATGTTGGTTGGTTTTCTGGCTCCCTCCCGGACCCCATGGAGGAGAGCTTCCTGATACCTTCTGAGTGCCTCTTGTCCACTCGGGGAGTTGAAATCCCAATCTGGGTTGGTCTCCAGTGCTGCTCTCTGTGCCCACTGCTCCACATCCAAGGTCCCTGCTGCAGCCTGGTCCTGGAGCCACCTCCGGGTCCCAGCTACAATCCAGTGTCATTCTTCCATGTTAAAAAGGGTCAGAAGGAGCTCGCGGCAGTCTTCCCAAGTGGGACGGTGAGTCTGAAAGATGGATTCTAGGAGGTCAATGAGGGCCTGAGGTTTTTTGGAGTAAGGCGGGGTGTGGTGCTTCCAGTTCAGAAGGTCAGTGGTGGAGAAGGGCTGGTAGTACAGGACTGGCTGCCCTGGCTGAACGGACCCATTGTCTGTAATCTGAATCGGAACTCGCACCTCACGCAGGGGCATCTGGAGGCTGAAGTTGGGGCCTGAGCTGACCATAGCCAGTGGGTAATGGGAGTGTCGGCACCTGGTTGGTCTGGAACTGGCAGCGGGGAGACTGACGGTGGCGGGGTGTCTGGCGGACTCGGGGGCACTTCAGGAGGTGTCACGGTAGGGTTGCAGGGGGGCAGTGGTGGCTCCTCTTCAGGAGCTTCCTGATGGATGGGTTTGTACAGCTTGGAGTCTCTTGTCCTTTGGGCCACAAAAATCCTGCTCTGTCCCTTATTAGCACAGAACCGGACCCAAGGGGACATGGTTTGAGCAATCTCTAGCCATGAATCTATGTAAGGGAATTGGTTGGGGTGACCGGGAGTCCTGGTCACAATTTTCCAAACTGCTTGCATGGTGGGGAGGTCTAGGGTTCCTGTTGCAGGCCAATCGACTCCAAATGCAGGCCATTTGTGTTCACAGAGGGCCCTAAGTCAGCTGGGACTCAGTGCAATGCCATAATCTCCCATGAAACCCTTCTTAAAGTTCTTTAATAAATATGCATTTATGGACTGTAGGCTTAGATTCTATATTACCCATCCTAGACCCTTGAACAGTGTTGCAGCTTAACAAAGCGGTGGGGGTTCTCTCAGGTGTCTGCCTGTCTGCGTCCCTCGTGGGAACTTAGGCGCATCTTGGCTAAGATGTGCCCGTATAAACCCCGGGCCTGGCTGCTCCTTTTAGGGGAGTGAATCACTGTTATGCCATAGGACACTGCCACAGAATCGCAGGTGCGGACTCACTCAGGTTCTGTAGCCGTAGCCGTAGCCGTGGAACCACGAACAATCACTCTTCACTCACTCACTCAGACAGGCAGAGGTTACACATTCCCACCCTGGGAATTCCCTGCACTCAGGAGGTGATCAAGCTCCTCTTCTGTCATCTGACGGGCCTGACTCAGACGGGTCCCAGGACCTTACCTGGTCTGATGCCTCCAGACCTGATTTGACTCGTCCTTCTCTCCGGTGTGTCCAGGTGAGTTCGGGATCCTGCCGCCAGCGGGAGCTCCCGAGGAATGAAGATATTCTGCAAAAAGGCATTTGGCACTGGTTCGCTTCTGTCACTGAGGTCCTGCCAGTCGCTGCACCCGTCCCCGAACCAGTAGCTTCAAGGGGCTAGCGCAGTCGGTTTCCCTGTCAGGGAACCAAAATGTTACAGCCAGTGTTATGGCAAGTGGTCCTGAGGACAAACCGAGCAGCACATGCAGAGTCAGAGAATCAAGGTTTATTCGCTGGCAGGTTCAGAGGGGATCTCGCCACCAAATTCTGAGCCCCATCTACCCAATTTTTCCCACTTTCATTAAGTTGGGGTGATCCAAGGGGTGGGGTCTCAGGTGACTAATGCCCGCCAGGTAACAGGTTAGGTTAGTTGCTGCACCAGATAATAGGTTTAGTGTTATGCTGATGTGCCAGGTGTTAGGTTAGTATTATTCTAATGTGGGTCTTCTGTGAGGGGTGGGGGTCTCTGGTGGCTGCTATACTAAGTAATAGATGGGGATTTTCCTTATCAATAATTTCCCAGAGTCTCACTCCAGCCTCTCCTTTAGGCCTTAGATAGTCTATATTAAGTATTCACTAATGATCTCTTTCCTCAAGCACCTGTGGGTCTATAGTCAACCATGTACACTTTATTAACAGCGCCCACTGTTTTCTCTGCCTGAATTTTCAGGGAGGCAAAATAGAGTCAAGCACCTTCCATCAGTCCTTCTGATATCTCTCAGATATGTTAGAAGAGATGTAGACAATAATTGTCAAATAGGGTCTTCTCTATTTCCTCTGGTCTAAAGGATGGAATGGGAAACTGGGCTTATACTGCTCCAAGACCAAAACTACTGCCATGCTGGGGAGGGGGGTGGGATAAGAGCAAGTGAAAATGTCACAAACTTTCCTACTATTTTGAAGATGGCTTTTTCTTGAATGAGCATTCACTTGGTTGTTGTAAACCTTTCACTCTTTTCCAGAACTCTAACAAAGTTGATTTATACAGTTTCTGCCTTTTTTATGTTTCTGTGGAAGAATTAGAGCTTACAGCTTCCTAGTCCACTGTTTGTTCCATGTAATCCATTTTTCCCTTATTATAAAAGGTGTTATCAGTTTTGTGTATTTGTACATATATTTTTTACTCCCTTGTATTTCTTTGTCACTGTTGAGGTGAACAATATTTGGAAGGGAAGATGATATCAGCCTTTGTAATACAATAGGAGTGCACTGGCCTACAAGGAGGCTATGCAATTCTGCCTGCTTATGTTTCCTGGAAATCGTATTATTTTTCTAGCTGACAGAGTATAGAAACTAATTTCATATTTACTAGCCTTTAAGAAGTGTTTCAATTGCTGCTCTAGTATTAAAGCATATATTTTTGTCACAATCAGAAATCTCAGCCTGGTTCCCATTGCATGATAATCAATCTCTAGTTTTGCAGTTTAGGGTGATAGTGGGCCATAATTTGCAGTGGCTTATTATTATTATCAAAACAAAGAGCAATTATCAGAATGCATTGTACAAAGTTATGGGTTCAAAAGCAAATGCCATTCTTCTATCTATATAAATTTAATAGATAATTATAAATGCTATTTTTGACACTTTAGAGAAGTAACTTCACGGCATAGCAAGTTGATAAAGATGTTATAAATATAGTTTACATTCCCATCAAGTTTAATATATCCAGTCAAGTTCTATTATCACTTTCCCCAATCAGATGGTATAAATATAAACAGTTCAATCAGTAATATTGACATCACCACTATCATCATTATTTATTAAAATGTCTACTAGATTCTTTGTATATGGTATCATATTTAAATGTCTTGTTTAATGGCATGCAAAAAGCTAGACAGAATTTTAAATTATGTTAATTTATGTTAAGAGTTTTGGAGAACTACAAAGCACTGATGAAAGAAATCATAGATGACACAAACAAATGGAAAAATATCCCATGCTCATGGTTTGGAGGAATCAACATTGTTAAAATGTCCTCACTGCCCAACATTATAGATTCAGTGCAATTCCCATCAAAATACCAACATCATTTTTCACAGATCTAGAAAAAATAATCCTAAACTTCATGTGGAATGAAAAAGAACCTGAATAGCCAAGGCACTCCTAAGCAAAAAGAACAAATCTGGAAGCATCACATTACCTGACTTCAAAGTATACTACAGGGCTATAGTAATCAAAACATCATGGTAGTGGTATAAAGGCAAACACATAGAACAATGGAAAAGAAGAGAGAACCATAAATAAAACCATATATTATGACCAAATGGTTTTTGACAAAGCAGAGAAAAAGTCACACTGGGGAAAGGACACCCTGTTCAATATAAATGGCACTGGGAAAATTGGATAGCCACATGCAGAAGAATAAAACAGGTTCACTATCTCTTGCCATATACAAAAATTAACTCAAAATAGATTAAAGAATTAAATGTAAGACCTAAAACCATAATTTTTTTGGAAGAAACTATATGAAAAATTCTTCTGGACATTGACCTATGCAAAGAATTTATGATTAAGACCCCCAAAGGCAAATACAGTAACAACAAAAATAAATAAATGAGTACTCTGGCTAGGACCTTCAGAACTATGTTTAATAGAAGTGGTGATAGAGGGCAACCTTGTCTGGTTCCAGTTCTAAGTGGGAATGTTTTTAATTTTTCCCCATTCAGCATGATGTTGGCTGTGGGTTTGTCATATATGGCTTGGATCATTTTTAGGTAAGTCCCATCTGTGTCTATTTTGTTAAGCATTCTTGTCATAAAAGGGTGTTGAATTTTGTCAAATGCTTTTTCTGTATCTATTAAGAGAATATAAGGTCTTTTTTTGCTTCTATTTATGTGGTGAATTACATTTATAGATTTATGTATGTTAAACCATCCCTTCATCTCTGGGATGAAGCCCATTTGGTCGTGATGGATTATTTTTTTGATAAGCACCTGAATTTGGTTTGCTAGGATTTTGTTCAGAATTTTTGCATCTATAGGAATATTGGTCTGTGGTTTTCTTTTTTTGTTGTGTCCTTTCCTGGTTTTGGTATCAAGGTGATTTTGGCTTCATAAAATGTGTTGGGGAGGACTCCTTCCTTCTCGATGTTGTAGAATAATTTCTGCAAGATAGGCACCAGTTCTTTGTAGGCCTGGTAAAACTCAGGTGTGAAACTGTCTTGTCTGGGACTTTTCTTTTTAGGAAGGTTTTTTTATTGCTGTTTTGATTTCAGTACTTGATATTGGTCTGTTCAGGAATTCTATTTCTTCCTATCTTACTTTTTAAAGCAACATGGTTTATTTTTTGTTAATGATACATCCATTTTAGGTCAGATCAGAAGAAGGAAAAGTTATTTCTGTTTATGCTCACTAAGGAAGGCAGGCTAATGGAGCAGGTACTACCTGGAATCTTGCAAATCATGGTAGGAGTGAACAAGAACTCTGGGAGTGTTTAGAACCATAACTTAAATGTTCCACATCACTTATACCCATATTTCACCACAATTATTCATCACAAGGGGATCAGAAAGTGCAATTATAAAATATTCCTCAAAGGGCAGGTGTGGGGGAAACTGGAATATTTGGCAGGCTATACTAACAAAGACTAGGGAAAACCTTGGAACCTAGAAAATTAAAAAAAGAAATAAAGAAATAGTTTAAACTGGTAGTTGATCTCTCAATTTTCAATTAAATAAAAACAAGCTTAGTAATAAGTAATTATTGATCCTTTAATGTCTTTCAAGTAATATTGGCACTATTTGGTGATTTTTTTTCATTTTTTATTTAAGAAGATTTGGGGGGGGTGCAAGTGTTTTTTTGTTACATGTATGTATGTTCTTTTTGTTCTTCTCCCTCAGGGATATCTATGGGCATTTATATAATCTTATATTTCTCAGAGACTTTCTTCATTCCTCTTGATTCTTTTTCTTCATTTTTGACTACCTGGGTTAATTCAAAAGCCTTGTCCTCAAGTTTTGAAATTCTTTCTCCAGCCTGGTCTAGTCTGTTGTTAGAAGTTTCCACTGTATTTTGAAGTTCCCTAAATGACTTTTTCATTTCTGGGATGTCTATTATATGTTTTTTTAAAAAAAACATTCTATCTATCTCTTTAGTGAATTTTTTATTCATGTTCTGAATTATTATTTTTTGTTTCTTTGTGTTGTTTTTAACTGCCTCATAGATCCCATTGAGCTTACTGTGATTCATATTTTGAATTCTATATTTGGCCTTTTGTTTGGAGTCCATTGCTGGAGACCTAGTGTGATCACCTGTGGGTGTTGAAGGAGTCTGTTTGTTCATATTACCAGCATTCTTATGCCAATTCTTTCTCATCTGGAACCTCTTCCCTCAGCTCACAAAAGATAGCTTTGAAGTATACCTGCTCTCCTTAGCTGGGAACTCTATTGCTCAGTGTAGAGAGGGAAAGGTACACTGCCTTTTGGCTTGAGCTGATTGGTATCCATGGTGGTAATGCTGGCAATTTGGGTTAGTTGGAACTCATACACCTGGTAGCCTGTTCATGTGCCAGCAGGGGTTGACTTGACTAGGTCAGATAATCCCCGGTTCCCAGGATGGTATGCTTGAATTGTACTCTTGAAGGGTACTCAGGCAAGAAAGAGGTGGATGCATGGTGAGCCTGTAACACTGCTGCTCTCCTGCATTACCTCATTCCCCTGTGGTTATTGCAGTCCACACAGTTGCTGGGAGATATTTGTGTGTAGGGGTGGGCTGGTCCTCGGGCCACTACTGATAGCTCATGCCTGGGAAGGCAAATGCCTCTCCATAGTGGCAGTGGAGGCAGGCAGCTGTGGAGCTTTGATGGTACCTGGATCTTGCAGCAATAGCAGTGGGGTGAGCTCCCTTCAGCGGTGGCAGTGAGGGTGGGCAGTTATGGGGGTTTACTCCTGTCAGCATTCCCCAGTTCCCCAGTGGCAGCACCAGCAGTGGTAGCAGGGTGAGATCCCCTCCATGGTGGCAGAGAATTTGGGTGGCTAGAAACATTAATAATTATACCCTACTAGTAAAAGAATCATTGATACAATTAAGAGACCTGAGAAAATTATGCAGATTTGAAAGAAAATTATTAAGATCAAAGGAATTTGAGATGTCCTAAATACACACATAAGTGATGTTGCTGAGAAAAGTATATGTAAACATATTCACATTTATAATAAAAGAAAAAAGTTAAAGACTTCAAATTCCAGATCAAAGGCCAATGCTTTGCAGTAAAAACTGGTGAAGGTCAGTTTTAGCTCTGATATGTAAAGAGCTTGGAAGTCATCACTTCCATCCTCAAGGAAAAAACTAAGTGAACTTTTAAAATCAAAGACTTTTATTGGACCCATTAGAGAACTGAGGTCACAAGACAAACTGCCACCCTGAAATCTGAAGAAATAGGCAAATACAGAGATCAAGCTGGCTGGAGAAGCTGCTGGAGTCAAATCTGGTAGAAAAATAAAGTAGTCATTTTCACAAATAGGCAGAGACTGAGTGTAGGATAGCTTGAAAATGAGAATCTCCTGAGGGCTCAGTCTTAAATGTGTCCCATATTTTATGGGTTTTATTTCCAGGTATTCCATCAGATTTTCACATGAAAGTCCAAGAAAAAAATGTCCTCACATTTCAGGCAGGAGAAGAGGAAAAGTAGATATTTTGAAATACACACAGAGTGTTCTTCATAACAAAGGCCAACTCTCCAAGGAAAAATATTTACCAGATCCTCATCTGACCCATGGGAAGGGCAATTCAATTAGCCAACTCCAGCTCCCTCTAGATTTCCTGTCTCACCTAAGGGGAGATAAGTGGCTAAGAAACAATTCCAAAGATCGCCTTCCAAGGACAGAGGCCCACTAAAAGACTCAGATTTAATAACAAGACTATAGAATGCTTCCCCTCCCACCTTACCACCACATCAGCAGGGCTCCAGTATAATGGCGGTGAATGTCAATGGAAAGAGCTGAAAGTCACAGACTATTTAAAGAGGAGTCTTTAGGGAAATCCATAGACAAGAGGAGAGACCAAAATAAGGACAATACAGAAATATGAGGACCCTGACACCTACAGCTAGAGAATATGTTAAACACAGCCCAATACTTAGCCAGATTAACATAGAAATTCACTCTAAAAGTCTTTTACCTCGGTTCCTATTACCCAATGCATAATGTCTGGCCTTCAACAAACATACAAAGCATGTAAAGTACAAGAAGAAAAGCACAGTCTAAAGAGATAAAACAAACATATATTGGACTCATGTATGGCACACTTCTGAATCATCAGACAGGTATCTTGAAATAATTATAACTAACATGTTAAGGGCTCTGATGGAAAAGGTAGGCAATATGCAAGTCAGATTAATAATTCAAGAAGAATGATGGAAACTAAGAAAGCATCAAAAGGGAATACTAGAAATCAAAAACATAGTAACAAAAGATGAATAATACCTTTGTTATAGTCATGAGTAGACTAGACACAATTGAGAAATGAATCAGTGAGCTTAAATATTTGTTAATGGAAACTTTTCAAATTGAAATGTAAAAAGAAGACATAGTAAAACGAAACATAACAGACCATCCAGTAACTGTGGGATGATTCCAAAATGTGTAACACATGCATAATTTAAATTAAAGAATGGAAGGAAAAAAAGAATGAATAAATCAGAAGAAATATTTGAAGTAATAATGGCTAAGAATTTTCCAAAATTAATGAAAGATACCAAATCTGAGATCCAGAATGGTTATATAACATGAAACAGGATAAACACCCAAAAAATCTACAATTTGGCATATTATATTCAAACTGCGAAAAGCCAAATGCAATGAGACCATCTTGAAAGAAATGTGTGTGTGTGTGTGCAGGAGGGACATATTAACTATATAAGAACAAAAGTAAGAATTACAACAGATTTCTTTTCAGAAACCATGCTAAAAAGAAGAGAGTAGGGTATTTAAAATGTTGAAAGAAAAGAATTTAATATTCAATAATGAAGAAATTGAAGAACAAACAAAAATGATGTGACATATAGAAAACAAGTAGCAAAATGACAGAAGTAAATTCTTCCTTAACCATAATTACTTTAAATGTAAAAGGATCAAGTCCCCAATTAGGCAATGGAAATAGGGAAATAGATAAATAAAAAACATGAACCAACTATGTGTTATCTACAAGTGACTCAATTTATATACACAGAAACACATAGGAAGAAAGTGAAAGGGTAGTTAAGATATTCCATGAAAATTGTAAGCACAAGAGAGCTGTGATGGCTATACTAAGATAAAATAGACATAAGACAAAAATTGTTACAAGATAAAAGAAAAACTTCATATGTTGATAAAAGTATCATTTCATCAAAAAGCTATAACAATTATAGTTGTACACACAACTAATGACAGAGCCTACAATAATATATGAAATAAACAATGACATTACTGAAGGGAGAAATATATCTTTGTACATTAATAGTTGGAGATTTCCATACAATACTTTCAATGATGGATAGAACAACTAGGCAGAAGATTAATAAAAAAATAGAGTGATGGAACAGTACTATAAATGAAATCAACCTAACATACATGTACAGAACACTGAACCAAATAAGAACAGAACAACCATTCTTCTAAAGTGTAAGGAAACATTCTCCAGGATAGACCATATGTTAAGATACAAAACAAGTCTCAATAAATTCAAAAATATTAAAATCATACAAAGTATCTTCTCCAACCACAATGAAATGAAAAGAGAAATAAATAATAGCAAGAAAACTAAAAAAATCAAAAATTGTAGAAATTAAACTACATCCTCCTATTAAACAACCAATGGGTTGAAGAAGAAATCACAAGAAAGTTAGAAAATGCTTTGAGATGAATGAAAACAAAAATACAATGCACCAAAACTTTTCAAATCAATCAACTCATTAGAACTAGAAAAGAAGAGCAGACTAACCTACAACTAGCAGAAGAAAAGGAATAATAAACATTAGAGGGAAGATAAATGAAATACAGAAGACAAAAACAAAGAGAATTAATGAAATCAAAGTTTGGTTCTTTCAAAAGACCAAGAAGAATAGTCACAACCATTTACCTAGACTGACTAACATTTAGCTAGTCTGACTAAGGAAAATGAGAGATTTTGCTAAGTTCAGAAATAATAGTAGGGTCATTACTACTGACCTAACAGAAATAAAAAGGTTCATAATAAAATACCATCAACAATTATACACCAATAAATTAGACAGTCTAGGAAAAATTGGGACAATTTTCTAGGTACACATAGATTACCAAAACTTACCAAAGAAGAAAAAATGTGAGCAGACCTGTAAGAGGTAAAGAGATTGAGTCAGTAATCAAAAACCTTCAAACAGAGAAAAATCCTTGAGAAAAAAAGCTTTCATAGGTAAATTCTACCAAACAACTAAAAAAAATGAATACCAATTGTTATTAAACTCTTCCAAAAATATTAAAGGAAGGAACATTTCCTAAGTCATTCCCTGAGGCCAAAAATTTTCTGATAGGAAAGCCAAAAAATGGAAACTACAGTCCAAACCCCTCATGAATACTGATATAAAATTCTCAACAAAATACTAGTGTACTTTATCAATCAATATATTAGAAAGATTATAACCATGACCAAGTAAAATTTGTCCTGGGAATGCAAGTGTCTTTTGATGTATGATAATGAACCAATGTGATACATATCATGAATGGAATGAAGACATAAAACAGATCAGTTAAAGCATTTGAGAAAATCCAACATCCTTCCATGATAAAAAGAAAAAAAAACACTGTGGAAATTCAGACTAAAAGGAATCTACCTCAACATGATAGTACATTTATAAAAAATCCATAGCTAACATAGTCAGTAGTGAAAGACTAAAAGCTATTTTTCTTAGGTAAGGAACAACACAAGGATGCCCACTCTAGCTAGCCAACTGATAGTTCCAACCACTGCAATTAGGCAGGAAAAAAATTTAAAGTACAAGGAAAACAGTAAAACTATCTCCATTTGTGCATCATGCGATCTTATATAGAGAAAATTCTAAAGAGTAAAAAGATAGAGAGGTAATATGTGAATTCAGCAAAGTTATAGGATATGAAATCAACATTCAAAAGTAGGTTTTAATCCTATGCACTAGTAGTGAACAATCCAAAAAGAAATTAAGAACACTATTTAAAATAGCATCAAAAAATAATAATTAAGAATAAATTTAAGCAAGGAAGAAATAAACAGGACTTGTATAATGAAAACTACAAAACATTGCTGAAATAAATTTTAAAAGATCTAAATCAATGGAAAACACAACCTGTGTCCTTAGATTGAAAGACTTAATATTGTTAACATTACAATACTTTTCAAAGCAATCTAAAGATTCAGTAAAATCCTTATAGGAAAAATCCAATGGCTGCTTTTTTTCAGAAATAGAAACACAGATCATAAAATTCTTGGGGAATTGCAAGGTATGCTAAATAGCCAAAATAATCCTGATAAAGATAAACAAATTTGCAAGACTCATGTTTCCTACTATCAAAGTTTATTACAAAACTACAATAATCAAAACAGTGAGGTACTGGCATAAGTATAAAAATATAGGCCAATGAAATACATTTATGTTCCAGAAATACAGCTAGCCATCTATGATCAATTGATTTGAAAAAGAGTGCCAAACCATTCAACAGGGAAGAGAGAGCCTCTTCAGAAAATGATGCTAGAAACTGGAAATGCACATGCAAAAGAATGACGTCAGAACCTTACCTCATACCACATACAAAAATTAAATCAAAATGGTTTAAACACCTAAATATAGGGGTTAAAACTCTTAAACACTTAAAATAAAACATGGGAGAATTCTATACTGTTGCTGGGACTGCAAACTAGTACAACCTCTATGGAAAACAGTATGGAAATACCTCAAAGAAGTAAAAGTAGACCTGCCATTCGATCCAGCAATCCCACTATAAGGTATCTACCCAAAGGAAGTCATTTTACCAAAAAGACACCTGTACTAAAATGTTTATTGTAGTACAATTCACTATTGCAAAGATGTGAAATCAACCCAAGTGCCCATCAAATCATGAGTGGATTAACAACATGTGGCATATGTATACCATGGAGTACTATTTGGGCATGAAGAAGGATGGCTTAATGCCTTTTGCAAACAATTTGGATGGAACTGGAGACCATGATCCTCAGTGAAGTATCTGAAGAATGGAAAAACAAACACCACAAGTACTTACTATTAAGCTGGAACTAACCAATGAACACACATGTGCATAGAAGGAAGTAAAACTCAACAGAAATCAAGTGAGGGAGAGGAGGGCATGGACAATAACCTACTTAATAGGTATAATGAACACAAATAAATGGAGAGATATCCTGTATTCATGGATTAAAAGAATTGATGTTATTAAAATGACCATACTACCCAAAGCACTCTACAGATTTAATGCAATCTTCACAGAAAAAAAAAAAACAAATCTTAAAATTCATATGGAATCACAAAAGACCCTGAATACCTAAAGTAATTCTGAGCAAAAAGAACAAATCTGGAGCCATCACACTACCTGACTTCTTGAAAATATCCTACAAACCTATAGTAACCAAAACAGTATAAGATTGGCATGTTGATCATTACACACTATATGCTTATATCACATGTACACTGTAAATATGTATAATTATTTTATATCAATTTAAAAAAGACGTATAGACCAACGGAACAGAATAGAGAGTCCAGAAATAAATTCACACACCTCCAGCCACCTAATTTTCAACAAAGGTGCCAAAAAACACACATTAGGGAAAACAGTCTCTTCAATAAGTGGTGTGGGAAAATTGGATATCCACATATAGGAGAATAAGACTGGACCCCTACATCTCACCATATACAAAAATCAACTCAAAATAGATTAAAGACTTAAATGTAAAACCTATGAAACTAGTAGAAGGGGGAACTGCTTCATGACATTGAGCTAGGAAAGAATTTTTTAAATAAGACCTCAAAAGCATAGGCAACAAAAGTAAAAACAGACAAATGGGATTACATCATAATAAAAAGTTTTTACACAGCAAAGGAAATTATTAACAGAGTAAAAAGACAGCCTACAGAATGGGAAATAATATTTGCCAACTATACGTCTGACAAAGGGTTGACATTCAAAATATATAGAAAACTTAAAAGAAAGCCAAAAAAACCAAATAACCTGATTTAAAAATGGTCAAAAGACATTAGTAGACCCTTCTCAAAAGGAGACATACAAATGGCCAATAGGTATATAAAACATGCTCAACATCACTAATCATTGGGGACATGCAAATTCAAACAACAATGAGATATCACTTCACTCCAGGTAAAATAGCTATTACCAAAAAGACAAAAGAAAGCAAGTGTTAGCAAGGATATAGAGAAAAGGGAACACTAACATTCTGTTGGTGGGATTATAAACTAGTACAGCCATTATGGAGAACAGCGTGGAAGTTCCTCAAAAAATTAAATATAGAGCTATCATATGATCCAGCAATCCTGCTACTTGGTATGTATCTAAAGGAAATGAAACCAATATGTTGAAGAAATATCTGCACTCTCCTGTTTATTGCAACACTATTTACAATATTCAAGATATATAATCAACATAGGTGTGCAATAATGGATGAATGGATAAAGAAAATGTAGTATGTATACACAATGTAATACTATACAAACATTAAAAAAATGAAATTCTATCATTTGTGACAGCATGTATCAACCTGGAGGAAATAGTGTTAAAAGAAATAAGCCCCAGACACAGAAACACAAATACTTCATAATATCAATTATGTATGCACTCTTTTAAAAATTGATATCATATAAGCAGAGGGTATAATGGTGGTTACCAGAGACTGAGGAAGGGAGGGGTGAGGGGAAAATGAGGAGAGTTTAGTCAACACATACAAAATTACAGTTAGATCTGTGGAATAAATTTTGGTATTCAATTCTACAGCAGGGTGACTATAGTTAACAGTAAAATATTATATATTACGAAATAGCTAGAAGCGAGGCTTTTGAATGTTCCCACCATAAAGAAATAATAAATGCATGAAGTGAGAGATACCCCAACTATCCTGGTTGAATCATTATATAACAAAGATATGTATCAAAACATCAAATTGTTCCCCATAAATATGTACAATTACAATCTGTCAATTACAGAATAAATAGATTTAAAAAAAAAAAAAGAACTACCATATGATCCAGTAATCCCACTTCTGGGTATATGTTCAAAGGAAATGAAATCAGTAAGTCAAAGAGTTATCTGCGCTCCCATATTCCTTGCAACATTATTCACAATAGCCAAGATATGGAAACAACCGAAGTGTCCATTGATGGTTAATCAATAAAGAAAGTGTGATACACACACAGACACTCACACACAAATACACATACACAATTAAATATTATTCAACCTTAAAAAACAAAGGAAATCCTATTATTTGCAACACCATAAATTAATCTAGAGGGCATTATTTTAAGAGTAGGCCAGCTACAGAAATATAAATACCATGTGATCTTGCTTACATGTCGAATCTAAAATTGTCAAACTCACAGAATTAGGGAGTAGAGTGGTAGTGCCAGGGGCTCAGGGGTGGAAGCGTTTGGAGATATTGGTCAAAGGATACAAAATTTCAGTTATGGTGAATAACTTTAAGAGATCTATTGTACATCCTGGTGACTCTAATTATTAACAATGTATTGTATACTTGAAAATTGCTGAGAGATTTTAAGTGTTCTCACCAAAAAAATCTTGTATGTGAGATAATGTATATATTAATTAGGTTTATCCAGCCATTCCATAATGTATATATGTATCAAAACATCATATTTTATACCATGAATATATATACAACTTTTGTCAATTAAAAAACCAATTTTTAAAAACTGTACAAAATTAAAAAAATAAAACTTGGTTTATGGGTATTAATTTTTAAGGATGTAATACTTTTTAATTATCAGAAAGATATATATTGCATACACAAACATGCATAAGAAAGTTCAAACACAAAGAAGGCAGAAATTGCAATATTTTTAGCAAAGTTTAATTTTAATGGCACTTTTCAGTGATGTACAGAATATATTTGAAGTCATTTTAACAAAAAGATACCTGCACTCGAATGTTTATTGTAGCACAATTCACAATTGCAAAGATGTGGAATCAACCCAAGTGCCCATCACTTCATAAGTGGAGTAATAAAATGTGGTATATATACACCACAGAGTACTACTCAGCCATAAAAAAGGATGAATTAGTGCCTCTTGCAACAATCTGGATGGAACTGGAGACCATTCTCCCAAGTGAAGTATTGCAAGAATGGGAAAACAAACACCACATATATTTTTCAAAATAAAGTTCTGAAATGTGTCCTTGTACAACAAAACAATTAAACATTAAAATACATAGAGAACATCTGAAGCAGAAATAAACCACTGATCATCCCCTTAATGCATACAGCCAAAATGATTAAACAGGTGAATTTCTCAAAGAGTAAACCTTTGAGAAATACAAAAATACTGTATAAACTTTTCAAAAAAACTAGAAAACGTCAAAATTTAACTTATAAATTGTCATAATGGTAACAACAAACCATTACAAACAGAATACCCCAAAAACCATACAAACTAATCTCTCTAATAAATTTTGATGAAAATATCTTAAATATAACATTAGCAAATGGATTCAGGCATTTAACTAAGCGTATATTAAACCATAATCAAATGTAGCATTTATAAAAAATGTAAGTATGGCTCCATATTAGGAAATCATTATAATTTACCATATCAATAAACCAAAGGGGAGGGAAACATAGGTATCCCAATGAATTACAATGTGGTATTTAATGTAATTCAATACTCATTGCTGATATTAAAAACAAACCTTATAGAAATAGTTATCATCAGTGGTGATATATACTAGAAGCTTTTCCATTAAACAAGAAGAGAAGTCTGTTTCCTAGCACTGTATCATTTTGAAAGCTTTTAGAATTACTAGCCAATATGATTGGACCAAAATAAAGCATATTAACAAATGAACAGTGGAAACACAATTATTATTTATAAATTATAAGATTATTTATTTTTAAAATGTAAAAGAACCAACTGAAAAACTCTTAGAAACAAAATAATAAGATAGCTGATTATAAAATTAATATATAAAAGTATCTTTTTGTAAATAAAAACTAGTTTGAAAAGATTATGGAAGGAAATGTCTCTTTACAACATCAACAAAGTCTCTATATATATTTTACATGTGCCATTCCATGACTGATAAAAACTGGAAAGCTCTACTATATTACAGGAAAGAACTATTTTTTCTTCACTAAGAAGATATTCCATTTCTTGGTTCAACATATGCAAATCTGTAAATGTAATTCACCACATAAAATAGAAGCAAAAGTAAAGACCATATGATCCTCTCAATAGATGCAGAAAAAGCATTTGACAAAATTCAACACCCTTTTATGATAAGAATGCTTAACAAAATAGGCATAGACGGGGCCTATCTAAAAATGATACAAGCCATATATGACAAACCCACAGCCAACATCATACTGAATGGGGAAAAATTGAAAGCATTCCCACTTAGAACTGGAACCAGACAAGGCTGCCCACTGTCCCCATTACTTTTCAATGTAGTACTGGAATTCCTTGCGAGAGCTATCAGGCAAGAGAGCAGAATCAAGGGAGTCCAAATAGGGACAGAAGAGATCAAACTATCACTCTTTGCTGATGATATTATATCTAGAAAACCCCAAGGATTCAACCAAGAGACTCCTGGAGTTGATCAAAGAATTCAGTAAAGTCTCAGGATACAAAATCAATACACATAAATCGGAAGCATTCATATATGCCAATAACAGTCAAATGGAGAACCAAATTAAGGACTCAATACCCTTCACAATAGCAACAAAGCAAATAAAATACCTAGGAATATATTTAACTAAGGAGGTAAAGGACCTCTATAGGGAGAACTACGAAACACTGAGGAAGGAAATCTCAGAGCATGTAAACAGGTGGAAAACCATACCATGCTCGTGGATTGGAAGAATCAACATTGTTAAAATGCCTATACTACCCAAAGTGATCTACAGATTCAGTGAAATCCCTATTAAATTACCAACATCATTTTTCACAGATACAGAAAAAATAATTTTACGCTTTGTATGGAACCAGAGAAGACCCCGTTTAGCAAAAGCAATTTTAGGCAATAAGAACAAAATGGGAGGTATTAATTTACCAGACTTCAAACTAATACCACAAGGCTGTGGTTATTAAAACTGCATGGTATTGGCACAAGTACAGAGACACAGACCAGTAGAACAGAATAGAAAATCCAGATATAAAAACATCCTCATATAGCCATCTAATCTTTGATGAAGCAGACAGAAACATACTCTGGGGAAAAGAATCCTTATTCAATAAATGGTACTGGGAAAACTGGATAGCCACATCTAGAAGACTGAAACAGGACCCACACCTTTCACCTCTCACAAAAATCAAATCACGGTGGATAACAGACTTAAACCTACAGTGTGAAACTATTAGAATTCTAGAAGAAAATGTGGGAAAGACTCTTCTAGACATTGGCCTAGGCAAAGAAGTTATGAAGAAGACCCCAAAGGCAATTAACAGCAACAACAAAAATAAATAAATGGGACCCGATTAAATTGAAAAGCTTCTGCACAGCCAAACGAACAGTCATGAGAGCAAACAGACAGGCAACCTACAGAATGGGAAAAAATTTCCACATGCTACATACCTGATAAAGGGCTGATAACTAGAATCTATTTAGAACTCAGGAAAATCAGTAAGAAAAAATCAAACAACCCTATCAAAAAGTGGGCAAAGGACATGAATAGAAATTTCTCAAAAGAAGATAGAAGAGTGGCCAACAAACATATGAAAAAATGCTCAGCATCTCTAATCATCAGGGAAATGCAAATCAAAACCACAATGAGATATCACTTAACTCCAGTGAGAATGGCCTTTATCAAAAAGTCCCAAAACAATACATGTTGGCATGGATGCAGAGAGACAGGAACACTCATACACTGCTGGTGGGACTGCAAACTAGTGCAACCCCTGTGGAAAGCACTATGGAGATACCTTAAACAGATACAAGTAGACCTACCATTTGATCCAGCAATCCCATTATTGGGCATCTACCCAAAAGAACAAAAGTCATTCTATAAAAAAGACCTCTGCACCCAAATATTTATAGCAGCACAATTCACAATCACAAAGATGTGGAAATAACCCAAATGCCCATCAATACATGAGTGGATTAGTAAAATGTGGTATATGTATACCATGGAGTATTACTCAGCGATAAGAAATAATGGTGATATAGAATCTCTTATGTTCTCCTGGACAGAGTTGGAACCCATTCTAGTAAGTGAAGTATCCCAAGAGTGGAAAAATAAGCGCCACATGTACTCACCATCAGATTGGTTTCCCTGATCATCAACTAAGTGCACATTTGGGAATAACACTAATACAGTGTCGGGCAGATGGGGGGGAAGGTGATGGATGTATACCTACATAATGAATGCGATGCTTACTGTCTGGGGAATGGACACGCTTGAAGCTCTGACCCGGGGGGCGGGGGGCATGGGCAATATACATAACCTAAACTTTTGTACCCCCATAATGTGCTGAAATGAAAAAAGAAGGTATTCCATTTCAAATACTTAGAGTCTCTTTAGTTTAATTTTTAAATCTAATATAATCCTATTAAAATATTAGTAAGATTTTTCCGTTTTCATTTTGTTTCAGACATGACTAAATGAGTCTAAAATTACCTGGAAAAATAAATATGTGAGCATATCCAGGATATAAAAGAGGAGTAATGAGGTAAGACTAATTCTATTATGTATCAGTTTGGTAATATTCCAAGAATAGATCAGACAATGAAACAGAATAGAGAAACCAGAAACAGGTCCCTGAGATTCAGTATATTTTAAATAAGTAGGAAAAAGATGGATTATTTAATAAGTTTTCTTGGGATAACTGGATAGCTATTTGGAAAAAAGTTAATAAACCTAAATTTCTATTCCAAACTTTATACTGAGATAAGTTCCAGTTTGGTAAAAATGAGTCCTAAAATAAAATATGATTACATATGATTTTAAAAAAATGTTTTTTTAAAAAATCTCAGATGGGGAAAGGCCTTTTAAAACAAGACATGGAAACCATAAATGTATATAAGAAAAGATTGATAGTTTTTTATATAACAAAATTTCAAAAATACAATAAAGTCTGAAGACAGAAAATAAACTAAATATAAATACTTGCAGTATATTGACAGATAAAGGATTGATTTCCTTAAGATAGGAAGAGGTCATACAAATGAACAAGAAAAAGATGAACTAGTAAATAGAAAAATGGGCAAAGTATATGAATGAAAGTATGCAATAAAAGAAGTAGAAATAAATAGCCAGTAAGTGCATTGAGAGATATTTATCCTTACATTCAAGAAATTAATGTTAACAATGGAAAAAACTTAAAGTCTGACAGCACTCAGTTTCTTGGTGTTTAAGAGGGGGCCCAATAAACATCAATTCTCAGTCTTCCATAATTTCTGTACAAATTGAAAAATAAGAGAAAGGGGTAAATCAGCATTAAACTGAGTTACCTAACTTAACTGTTCTAGTCCAAGAGAGGACTGTCCACTGACCCCATTAACAGATCATGTGTGCTTTGTTCATAGCCTTACCTCAAAGAAAAGCGAAAATGAAAGAACTAAGCCAAATATGGCCAGTTAATTCTTCCCAAATTTACCAACACATAAGTCATTCTAAGTCCATGAGAAGGTGGAAAATAGGTATATCTATAATATCAATTAATGTCCCTCCACATAGATGAAAGTATCAGGACTGGAAAAAACATGTTTTCTTTAAATGGTCTCTTGACATCTATCATCTTAACCCTCTAACCTGACCCATTAAATCTATAGTGAACCAGTGGTTTGGCTATACCCCTCGGTGAAAGAGATCAGCTATCTTTCAGGATAGTGCTGCTCCTACCCTCATGAGGCTGACCTTCCTATACTAACCACTGATTCTTCTGACATCTTCCTGGGACCACAGTTGGCCAGTATAGATTTTGCCTGCACAAAGTTCTGAAATAAATCAGAAGACAGACCAACTTTCATTCTCTGCTCTATTTCCTAGCTGAAGTTATGTCCGGCCACATTGTTCAACATATCTTTTCAGCTGTTAAGCAATGAGAATAAATGACATCATTAAAATATTACAACAATAAAATACCAACCATAAGATAACCCACATTTGAATATGTCACACCATTATCAAGTTCCCAGGGAGAAATAAAACTCCAAAAATTAATTCTCCTACAAAGTTAATATCCAAATATATTAAAGTTCAAAGGATCCTAAATCAAATTATTTTGCTCTTGCTAGTTAAAAGTCTAAGTAAATTAAAATTTTCTCCAATTTCTTATCCCTTAAATCTCAGGCAAATTGTTGATCAATACCTGGATAGAATCAGCATTCTTTTGGCAACTTCAACCTGGTCTCTCCATGGAATGAATACAGTTCCTTCATTGCCAGGTCTTTCATGAGCCTTGTTTTTTAAATACTTCAAATAATTCACAGAACACACAATTATCAGAATGCCAGCCACAAAACCTCAAAATTTAATTTTTTTAAGGCCCACCCTATAGCAGTTAAGCCAGGCAAAATCATGTTCCCAGAATATAGTACTTAACTGTGTCAAACAACATAACAAAGACTCACTGGTATCTGAAGAAAGATAGGTAGAAGAAGACATGCTTAATTTTAACTTCACTGAAGTAAAGTATTAATTGGAGGCCAATTGTCCTGAATGTATAATCTGTAAGCCTAAACTTAACTGAGAAAAATTTCCCTATAAGAAGCAAATTTTGATATTATACAAAATATTTAGCTTCTCATAGGTGAAAATCTGCCTATACAGATTGACACCTCTCCCAGAGAGAAGCAGTTGAAATGTTTTAGCCTTTTATTCCGAGCTTTTACTATGAAAATTTTCATACAACAAAGTTGAAGGAATTATATAAGAAACATGAAGATAACCACCACTTATTAATAAATTCAACCACTAACACTTTACTATCCTTGCTTTATAGCATATCTATGTATCCATTTATTGATTCTTGATCCACCATTCCATCTTATTTTTGGTGAATTCCTATATAAATTTCACACATCAGTACAGTTTTCCTGCCATACATGAGTATGCATATCATTAATAATTTAATATTTGTTTATAGTAATTTTTCTTTTGATATAAAATGTACATACAAAGAAAGGCATAAATTTAAAGGGTACAATTGCTGAGTTTTTGTAAGTACAGTTATCCGTGTAACCCAAATATTTTTCAATGTATAGAATATTAACATCATTGTAGAAAGTTTTTTATACTCTTCCCAGTTTATCTCTATTCCTACCACCCCAAGAGGAAACCAACATAAACTGTACTTTTGTCTATTCTAGAGCATCATATCAATGGCATCATATAGTATGTACTATTAGTATCACCTTTATTCTTTACTCAGCATAATGTTTTTAAGGTTAATGCCTGTGTATAACAGTTAGTCATTCCATTTTACTGCTCTGTTAGCATTTCTTTGCTTACTTCAACCTGGGCTCTCGGTGGAATAGGTGCAGTTCCTTTGTATGGATAGCATAGTTTGTTAATCCATTCTTATTTTAATGCATATATAGGTGGATTTCAGGTTTTGGCTATTATGAATAAAACCACTATGAACATTTCTGGACAAGCCTTTTGTGAACATATGTTTTTATTTAGCTTACAAAATACCTAGGAATGGAATTGTTCTGTTATAAGGTAAGTGTATATTCACTTTATAACACCAATGTCATTTTGTTATTTTATACTTCCACCCAGAATATATGAGGGTTCCGGTTGTTTTACAACCTCACCAACATTTACGTTGAAGAGTTTTCACTTGCTTATTGGTCAATTGCATGTCTTTTTTTGAGAAGGACTGTTCAAATATTTTGCCCATTTTAATTAAGTTTCTGTCTTTATATCATTGAGATATAGGAATTCTGCATATATCCTGGATTACATTCTCTTTTTACAGATATATGTCTTGAGGATGTTTTTCTCAGTATGTGATTTATCTATTCATTTTTAATTGTGTCTTTTGATGAGAAGTTTTTTTTAATTTGATGAGGCATAATTTACAATTTTTTTTTCTTATGGTTTTTACTTTCCTGTGACTTGTCTAAAAATTCTTTTCCTACATTCAAGTCACAATAATTCCCTGTTTTTAGTTAAAATCTTTATATTTTTATTTTATTTGTCTATAATTAATCTTGAATTAATTACAGCATATGGTGTGACATAAGGATTTATGCTCACTTTTCTACATCAATATCCATTTATTTCAGCTGTATTTGTTGAAAAAACTTTCCTTTCCCTATCAGGTTGTTTTAGCAGTTTTCCTAAAAAATCAAATGACCATGGAAGTGTTGGTGTATATCTGGGCTCTCTATAATCTATTTATCAAATTTCATTCAAATAAAACACTGTCTTGATTATTGTAGATTTATGATCAACCTTGAAACCAGGAAGTTTTATTCCTGCAACTTTGTTCTTTTTTAAGATTGATCATATAATGTATATTCTTGGTTTTTCCATATAAATTTAGCATACTTTTGTAAATTTTGAAAAATAGTGGCTGGGATTTTGATTAGGATTACATTGGATCTATTGATCCTTAGGGGAAAACTGACCTCCTAATAAAATTGATTCTTACAATCCATGAACAAAGTATACCTCTCCATTTATGTTTAGATTTTCTTTACTTTTTCTAACCAACTCTTTTTTTTTTTTATTTTTAGTGCAGAGGTCTTGCTAAATTTGTTTGTTAGTCTTAATAGTTGTTTTGTAGAATCATCACATATTTCTATACTAAAAAATGTCCTCTCAGAATAAAGGTAGATTTACTTTTCTGATTTTTATGCCTTTAATTTTTTTTATTGTCTTGTTGCAGTGGCTGGAACAGCTACTACAATGTTGAACAGAAGTGATAAGAATGGGCAGCCTTGCCTTGCTCTAAATCTTAATGAAAACAATTCAATGTTTTATCATAAAGTATGATTATAGCTGGGTTTTTTGTGGATATTCAATCCCCAGTTTGGTAAGAGTTTCTTTATCATGTATGGATATTAAATATTGTCAACATATTTTTGCTTCCATTAAAATTACATGGTTTCTTTCTTTTATTCTGTTTATATGGTGAACTGTGTTGATAAATATTTGAATGTTAAACAAGTTGCTATGTTCTGAATTTGTCCCCCAAAATTCATGTGTTGAAACTTAAAGGCAATATGATAGTATTAAGAGATAGTATTTAATCACTTTTATGAGGTGATTAAATCATGAGGGCACAGCCCTCATGGATGGAATTAGAGTCATCATAAAAGTGTTTGAGGGAATTAGTTTAATCTCTTTTGTTCTTTTGCCATGTGAGGACACAATGTTCATGGCGCCAGCTTGGAAGCAGAGACTGGACTCTCACCAGACTCAACCTGCCAGCATCTTGATGTTGGACTTCCCAGTCTCCAAAACTGCAAGCAATAAATTTATGTTCTTTCTAAATTACCCAGCCTCCGATATTTTGTTATAGCTGCAGGAATGGACTAACATACCAGTCTTGCATTTTTGGAATAAAGTCTACTTTGTCAGGCTATAGTATCCTTTTTATATATTGCTTAAATTAATTTCCTAATAAATATTCCATTGAGGAATTTTTTAACATATGTGTTTATGGGGAGATATTGGTCTGTATTTTTTTATATGTCACTCTCAGATTTGGGTGTTAGGAATATACTGAAATATAAAATGGATTGAGGAAAGTGTTCCCTCCTACTATATTTTCTTAATGCATTTTTGTATGTTTGGTATTATTTCCTCTTTAAATGTTTGATAGACTTCATCAGTGAAACCATCTGGGCTTGAATTTTTCATTGTGGGAACTTTTTGATAGTAAATTCAAATAATTTTATTGATGTAGGACTATTCAGATTTTATGTTTCCTTGTGTGTTATTCTTCACAAGTTGCATTTTTTTAGAATTTATGATTTATCAAAGTTGCTAAATTTTCTGGAATAAAATGATTCATAATATTTTCTTATTTTAATGTCTGTAACATCTGAAGTGATAAACTCTCTTTCATTCTTGAAATTAATAATATGTTTTCTCTCTTACTTTTTTTATTAGTCATCTTACCTAGGGATCTATCAATTTGGTACATCTTTTCTAAGAACCAGCTTTTGGCTTTGTTAATTTTTTAATGTTGTTTGTTTTCACATTTATTGGTTGCTGCTCTTATATTTATTATCATTTTCCTTCCACTTTATCTTCTTTTCCTAGCTACTTAAGGTAGACTTTTAGGTCATTTTTGGATTTTAGATCTAAATTTTTATCTTATAAGCATTTCAAGATATAAATATTCCTCTAAGCCCCGCTTTAGCTATGTGTCATACATTTTGATATTCTGTAGTTTCATTATAATTCATTTTGAAATTTTTTATAAATTTCCTTGTGTTTTCTTCTTTGAACCATTGGTTATTTAGAAATATTTTGTTAAATGTTAATATAAAAATATTTTGTGGTGGCCAGGCACAGTGGCTCACACCTGTAATCCTGGCATTTTGGGAGGCCAAAGCAGGAGTAACACTTGGAGCCAGGAATTCAAGACTAGCCTGGGCAACATAGCAAGACACTGTCTCTATAAAAATTAGAAACATTAGCTGGGCATGGTGGTGGCACAGGCCTGTATTCCCAGCTACTTGGGAGGCTGAGGCAAGAGGATCCCTTGAGCCGAGGAGTTTGAGATAACCGTGAGCTATCTTGAGCCACTATACACTAGCCCAGGCAACAGAGCTAGACTTTGTCTCAAAGAAATTTTTTTGTGTGTGTTTTCTAGATATCTGATAGTTGCTGATTTCCAATTTAGTTTCTTTGTTGCAAGAGAGAATTTCAGTCCTTTTAAATGTATTGAGATTTATTTTATGGCCCAGCACAGTGTCTATCTTGGTAAATTTGCAATATCCACTTAAAAAAAAAACTACATTATGCAGTTTTGAGGAATAGCTTTCCATAAATATAGATCAAGCCATGTTAATAGTGTTGTTCATATCATCTATATTTTTATTGATTTTTATCTTGTCCTACCATTTTCTGAGAAATAGATGTTAGAATCGCCAACTGTGATTATGAGATTGTCCACTTTTCCCTTTAACTTGGTCAAGTTTGCTCTGTTCTCAGATATATACACATTAATGATTTTTATATCTATCTTCCTGGTGAATTAACCTATTACTATGAAGTGTCTCATGTTATGTCTCTTCATCTCTTTGTCTTCTCGGAGCTAGTCTTTTCACCTCTATAGTGTTTGGTTTTTTCGTCTGTCAAATGTAAAAGATAGACTGAATAATCTCTAACTGACTTTCCAGCTTGAATTTGTATTAACTCCTCTCACTCTGTACATCTCTCATCTATGACTCTTTGCTCAAATATAAAAAAAAATGCAAAAACATTCATGAACAAATATCTCAGAAAAATTACTCTTAATCTCAGGAAAATGCAAATCAAAACCACAATTTTAAAAGCTTTTTTTGTTTTTAGGTGAAAAAGACTATTTTAAAGGCTCTTAGATTTTGATCATATGAAGCCAAATATATGAATAAAAATAAAATCTGTGATTTGAAATTTTTTTGCCTGCATTAGTGATATCACATGGATATGACCTTCATCATATTTCTGGAAATGTGACTCATACTCAGGAGTCTTGTAATATTAATAAAATACATTTGTAATAAGCATTGTAATAAATGCATTTCTGGGTACAACCAAAATATAAGAAACCTCTTTTAGGGCATTCCAACATTAACATAATGATACTTGGTACTAAAGCCCTGCTAGGAACATGAGTGCCTTCTGAATCCTCAAAGAAATGTGAAATGTTATTTAGTCTACATTTAGCGTTCCTCTTATTCTCCAAAAGTTTTTGTCCTTAAACCCAATGAGTTATATATAACAGAGTTTAAAAACTATGCTTTACAGATCCTTAGTGATTCCTCATAGATGTCTCATTCATTTATTTATTCATTCAAAAATATTTTTGGATGTTTACTATGTACCAAATACTACTTTAGATGCATTGTGGAAGTGAACAAGAGGATGAGACAAGAAACTTGGATCATGAGAAGAAAAGTTTGGCTGTCTGCCACTGCTTAAACCAGATCAAGTCTGCTTTCACTGATTTGTATTTCGGACTTCTGCAAAAGATTTTCATGATTAAAAAACATGAAATCACTGCTATGGATAATAATAAAGTAATAAAGTACCAAAATATCCACTCCTTCATTATGTTAATTATTTAAAAGTTCAATTGATTTCCATATATTTTCAGTCTCTGATAAAGTTACATTGCTTTGGATGCTTCATGTACATATTACATTATAAAATTCTCAGTGTCTTCCAAAGTGTTGGAATTGCTATGGTTACCAAATTGCAGATTGATTTAAAGCAGGAGTAGTGCATTCTGTCTTTGGTACTCAGGAAAGGTCACAGACCTGTGAATTATTCTGTCCATTATCACAAACCTCACACTTCATTCTAAATATTATAAATGGTAGAAATGATAATAGCTCCAAATAACCTGTGAAGTTGGCTAATTCCAATTAAATTTTTAGTCAATTTTTTGGTGTCCTGTGAGGTTCTGCTTGTATATCTGACTTCATGGCTGACTTCCCTGACTGGGTATTGGCATTATTGTTATGATTATGATTATAATTATTATTATCATTAAAGCATGTCCTTTAATGGTAAGTTGACTAATGGTGCTTAAGTTGTGATTAATTATAAAGATTGTCTATCTTGGCTTTCTAAATTACTGTCCCTTCATTTATACATTTGTGGCATCTTTGATAGAGAAGAATGCTTGAATTTCATTTTGGCTTAAAAGGATAAGATTTGAATAAACAAGGAGAAAAAATTTTGAACCAGCAAGGAAAACATAAAGATATTCAAAAATGTATAAATACTCTCAATTTTATCTTAGCTTTTTGTTAGTTAGAGCTGATATAAAGAGTTCAGTCTGCCTCCAGATTACATCAGCTAATTGTACTTAAACCACTCAAAAACCAAAAAACCAACCCCCCAAAAAAACCCAGAACAAAAACCTCTGGCTCTTCTGAAATTGACTAAAATGTTTTCCACATTCAGGCTTTTTTATCAGAATCTCAATGTACTTTATAATTTTAACTATTAAGCAAATCCAGTGAAAACAACTGCCTCCAAGAACAGCACATTACGCTTCTTTATAGGTTTTGTTTCACATAAAAGTGTGCTGGTGTGGGTTTATGGACACACACATCCACAGGAACACACACACACACACGCAACTCTACTATATCCAAGAGGAGCAAAATACTTGAAATGCTGAGAATTCAAAAGTCTGTATAGCTGAGATAATTATAGCTAGCAATTGTTTTCACATCATCTAAATAAACTGAAAGTACCATGAATATTTGGAATTTTTTTTCAAATGTACTGTCAAGCAATCCATGGTCTGGATCTTCAAGGTCATCAATATTGAAAGAGACCCTGATCAGTGTGAAGAGTCCAAAATGTGTGGCATAATATTTCTGAAAAGGCTAAAGTGGGCTTTGCCTTTTGACAAATATACACTCAGGGACTTCAGCAGCAGAAGATTCACCAGTATCTGAGCTGCCACCATAAACAATTTGTCATAGTTTGCAGATTATTTACTTAGGTTAGACTAAGTAGCTTAAAAGAGCTTATGACTCACTGTATCTTCAAGCTGTGGGACTTGTTCCCTACCCTCAGAGCAAGAGGATTGTGTATTCCTCACTTCTAGGTTGTGAAGTATCCAAACTGCAGACTGTGGGCCTGCTGCCAGGACTCAATCTCCATCACCGGAAAAAGTGAACTATTTTTCTAAATGCCTCAGCAATTTTTTTCTGTAAGGCAGAGATAGTAAATATTTTAGGTTTTGTGGGCTGTAAGGTCTCTTTCACAACTATTCAACTCTACTGTTGTGGTACTAAAGCAGATATAGGCAACATGTAAATGAATGAATGTGGATATGTTCTGGTAAAAATTTATTTACAAAATAAATCAGATAGCCAGGTCAGATATGGTTCACAGGCTGTGGTTTGAAGATCCCTTATCCATTCTGTACAGACTTAAGAATCTAGACATAATGTCAACCCTAAATATTTTTTAATCCATTACAACATGATTCATTCTCTCTCTCTCCCCCCCTCTCCTTTTCTCTCTCTCTGCTTCATCAAGTATATTTCAGCAAGATTGTCTTTAAACCAGGTTAGCAGCCATCTCATACTAACAGTAGCTGAGTACCTCACAAACAGAAGGTCTATCCTCTTCAAATGACTCAGAGAGCCTAGCTCTGATTCCTAGTGATGCCATGTATGAAAGAAGTAAGGAGCAGTCATGAAGGCTGGATTAGGGGCAAGGAGGCTTGGTTTCTGAAGGGATATGTGTGTCCTACTGATCTGTCCTAGGCTGAGGGTCTTTCATCTGCTTCAGTGTCAGAATGCGAGTCATTTGACATTGTAGTAATATAGCCAGTTAACTTTGAGTATGATATGTTGACCACTGCAAGGTCTATTGCAGACTATTACCCTACTCTGCTCACTTCTTAGCACCAGCTGCAAAAGACTTGTCTGGACATATACTATCCTTAATCATGAATCGTAAAAATTTCTTCCTCCCACAATTTAATTAAAATATGCTTTTATAAGAACTTTGACTCAATATAACTTAGCAGAAGGCAGAGCTCTAAGGAAAAAAGACAGGAAAAACTTGATAGGGAAGGAAATTCCGTAGCGTAAAGTGATGCCTAGGATGACCTGGTGAAATTGTGGGGAGCTTCAGGCAGTCAAAACTCGTAAGGAGGGCTCTAAGTGCCTGAAGGAATAACATAAGTCAATAGATAATTCTTCTTGACTAAATTGCCTGGGGTAGGTTCTGTGATGATGCTTTAAATATGAGAAATAAGGAAAGAGAGATGGGATATATAACTTAAGTTTGAAAAGTGATATTCAGGATTGGCTAATTTATAGCCATGTTGTAACTAGAATATCTACTGAATGGTAGAAGGATGGTCGCAAACCTTCCTATGAAAAAGTTCTACTGCATACCAAGCCCTTTGTCAAATACTCAAGACAAACAGATAAAAAAGGCATACTGTCTCTCGATAAGGATCTTGCTATCTGATACCTGTTTTTTCTTTCAACAGACTATTAAAACACAGTGTGATAAGGGCTACAATATGAATAAGTACCGTGTCTGCTACGTTAGTACATAAGAGGGGAACCTACTCTCATTTATGGCCATGTAATGCTTCCTAGAATAAGTTACCATTAATATAAGACTTGAAATAAATATATTTCAGATTGAAAGAATAGCAAGTTGACAAGATCTAAAGTTGAGAGAAGCATAGCACATTGACAGAATTGAAAAAAATTCAGTTTGGCTTGAGAAAGAGACAGCAGCGACTGCAGAGAGGAGTGAGGCATAGGCATGCTGAAGTAGCAGTGTGAGCTGGGTAATCCATGAATACTAGCAGTTGTGGAGTAAACATTAACCCTGACTGATTTGCAAGCAAAATTGAACTCCACTCTCATTTCAGAAACCTCAAGAAATCCTCTATGGAATGGACCACATAGCCATACAGTAGAAGCAATGAGTCAGTCTAATTTGGGCATAAATGTCAATGTGATTTCATTTTCATCCTTATGCTCATGAGGCCTGGGGACTTTCAGTTTACATAAGATTGATTTCTAGCCAGGGCAGCAGGACATTTGTGGGTCACATAAATATCTCTCACCACCCTTTGCCTATCTATAGGTGGGGTTAAAATATAATTAACCACTGATAAAAAGGGGCACCAAGAGAGTGTTTGGTCACCAGGTGGGTAGGGATCCAGGGGTGAATCTATCAAGCTCTGCAGCAAGGACAGTCCAGCTAAAGACCTTTACACAGAATTTCTATAGATACATGACATTGTCAGGCCTCAGGGACTCCCAAAGCACAAGGCTAATAACTGATAGTAGCCTTCTCTTCTAGCAAATGCACATGCATGTATGTAATAAACACTTGTCATCAATAATTTCAGATGTTCCTCTTATTGTAGAATTTAGAGTCTCATTACAATTTTCAAAGAATAAAGTATACTTAGTACTAAAACTATATTGGATATCATTCATTGCTCATAATTTGGTGCCTCAAAATCATTACTATATATAATATAAAAAGTAGTATTTCCTGGTTCTTTCACCTACCTCCATTTTGTGTGCATGTGGTTGCTCCAATGTGAGTCCTTCAAACACTTGTTTTATTTGTTACCAGAATTCTGTGATCAAATTGATTTGAGAAACACCCTGTTAAACCACAGATTTTGTCATTGTTGTTGTTGTTTTTGTTGCTATTTGCATATTTCTTATTGTAGAACTTCTTAGAGACTTCAATATGCCAGTATCAATTCTGAATCTATCAAAAGGTCTATATATATTATACATATGTTCTCCATATGACCTGGAAAATTTTGTAAGAGCCAAGACTGTGTTTGTTGTTCATTGATTTATCTCCATATCCAACACATTACCTATTAGGCATTTTAAATACTTGTGAAATGAGTATATTGCCACTTTGAGGGCTGATAGTCCATGGAAAACATTTTGTAAAACACTTCATAAATATATTAACCAAATCTTTCTGTCAAATGACAGCTAGCTGATTTCATCATGTTTATATTTTATAGCCAATCTGTCAAGGAGTACTACCATTTTGGTAAAATGTGAATTGGTAACACCTACACTGATGCCCAAAAATGTTAAGATGTAATAGTAAGTACTGAGATAATAGGAAACTCTCAGTGAGAAGTTAGGGTGCAAGAATCCTGCATTATTTGACTACTTCAGCTAAGCATTGACTCTGTAATTTTTACTCTGCTTCCAAAATATTTTTGGTTGCTATGCAGACATAAACTATGTGGTGAAAAAAGCTATACAATGATTAAAGAATGATTATTCTCAAAATTTCCTTGGGATAGTGAGAGAGTAAGTTTGCCTGGTTGTTTCTTTTAGATTTTAGTTCCTTCTCAAACACCAAGTAAATAAATATGGTGTCTTGGGAATGAAGATGTTTTATAAATACATTGGGTTTGCATTCTGGATGACAGATGCTGAGTTCAGAAACCTTTTGTCCCTTTTTATTGGGAGCACCATCTTGCAATGCATGATAGGCTAATATGTCCTCATATGATTAGAGGAATCACTGCCAGCTATTGATGTGAATAGACAGCAACTGCTAATCCCAAAGCCCAGTTGTTTAGATCATGAAATGAAAATCCCTTAATTAAACCCCATAGCCAATTTATAATCACCCATGCATAGGGCATTCCTAAAGATTTTTGCTGTAAGCATGCAATAAGTCCTTGGCATCTGGCCTTCTGTGATTATTCAGCTTAGGAACTCTACCACCATGAGTAAAATGAGTGTGTATACCCTGCTATTTTTGGCAGACTAGGGGAAACAGATAGAGAAAGTGAGTCTTACTTTTTTTTCCCTCCAACTGTTAATCATGAACAGGCTTCAACACCATATAAGTTGGTATGTTATATTTCACTGGGAAAGTTAGTGAATTCAGTTTCCTTCTTCTCTATAAGTATTCAGGGATTCAAATATTTTTGTTTGTTTGCTTGCTTCTTTGTTTGAATTACTCAGGCTAAGAGAGAGAAAAAAATAATAGCAGTAAAAGTTGAGAAGATGAGGTTGACATTTGTGCTGAGGCTGGGACATTATGCCTGAAGGAAAGTGACCTTAAACATTTCCTGGTCTGTAAAGGGTAGGGCCTCCAACTTAAGTACCAAGTGGGATTGTCTGTAGCTGCCTAAAAAACAGTCAAACAAGATCCTGGGGTGGTCTGAGTTAAGTGGCAAAGATTTCCTTGATTGATTAAAGTACTTATTATCATGGCCTTAGGAGGGGAATGATATAGTCTAATGATTCCAAATCTATGATCTTCTAGTTATTGCAAATACTTCATATGGGGTGAGGGGAAGTATAGGTACTAAACCACACGTGAGTCTGAAAGTGTTGTCAGAATTATGGAGCAGTTTATGTCTGCAAAATAATATCAGCCTACTAAATAGACAAGTGTTATCTCTTTCCCACTGCTAGAATTACTAAAGGTAAATGTACTGTGACAAAAGGAATATGTTTATGTACATGGAATAATAAGTTATGAGCTATAACTGCATTTTAATATTTCTTGATATGAAGTGTTTGCCTGCTATCGGCCACAGGATGTGCTAAGCATAGTTCACGAGGCCTCCTTAGAAATGGATAGAAATGCAGTAATAGTAGGACACTTCAATACCCCACTTTCAACAATGGATAGATCATCCAGACAGAAAATCAATAAGAAAACAGTGGACTTGAATGGCACTGTAGACCAAATAGACCTAACAGACATATACAGAACATTTCACCCAACAGCAACAGAATATACATTCTTCTCAAAAGCACACAGAACATTCTCCATAATATATTATATGTTAAGTCCCCAAACAAGCTTTAACAAATTTAAGAAGATTGAAATAATATCAAGTATCTTTTCCAATAACAATGATATGAAACTAGAAATCCGTAGCAAGAGAAAAATATGTGAAAATTAAACAACACACTCTTGAACAACCAATAGGTCAAAGATTAATATAGAAATCAAAAATATCTTGAGAGACATGCAAACGGAAACACAACATACCCAAACACATGGAATGTAGCAAAAGAAGTTCTAAGAGAGAATAGTGATAAACACTTACATGAAGAAAAAAGAGGGAGGTGGAGAAAATTTAAAAAATTAAAAAAGAAGGAAAAAGAAAGATCTCAAATAAAAAAAACCTAAAACCTAACTTTAGGCACCTCAAAGAACTATAAAAAAGAAGAACAAATTAAGCCCAAAGTCAGCAGAAGGAAGGAAATAATAAAGATCAGAGTAGAAATAACCTATTCTGGTGAAGGGCACACTAAAAGCCCTGACTTAAGCATTATACAATGTATCCAATAACAAAAATATTTGTACCCCCGTAATATTTGGAAATAAAAAAATAAATAAGAGACTAGAAAAACAATAGAAAAGATCAATGAAACAGAGTTGTTTTTCTAAAAAAAATCTTTAGCTAGACTAAGAAAAAAGGAGAGAATATTCAAATAAGTACAATTGTAAATGAACGAGGAGTCACTACAACTAATACTGCAGAAGCACAAAGGATCATAGGAGACTACTATAAATAATTTTATGCCAACAAATTAGGTAACTTAGAAGAAACTGATAAATTCCTACAAACATACATCCTACCAAGACTGAATCATGAAGAAATAGAAAAATGTAACTGACCCTTAATGAATAAAGAGATTGAATCATTAATCAAAAATCTTCCAACAAAGAAAATCTTAGGACCTGATGGCTTTGCTGTTGGATTCTATGAAACATTTAAGGAAAAATTAACACAAATAATTATTAAACTCTTTCAAAAAGGAGAAGAGGGGAAATACTTCTTATCTGAATGTATATTAAGCCAGCATTATCATAATAGCAAAGCCAGACAAGGATACAAGAAAAAAAATTACAGACCAATGTCCTTATTGAACGTACATACAAAAATCCTCTACAACATACTAGCAAACAAAATTCAACAGTACATTAAAAGGATCACTCATCATGATCAAGTAGGATTTATCCCTGAGATAAAAGGATAGTTCAGCCTCTACAAATCAATAAATGTGACACACCAATTAGCAGAATGAAAAGTAAAATTCATATGACCATCTGCACAGATGTAGAAAAAGCATTTGACAAAATTCAACATCTTGTTATATAAACTTGCAACAAATCAGGTATAAAAGTAATGTATCTCAACACAGTAAAGTCCATATATGACAAGCCCACAGCTAACATCATACTCAATGATGAAAAGTTTGAAAGCTTTTCCTCTAAGATCAGGAAGAAGACAAGTATACCCATTCTTGCCACTTCCATTCAACATAGTACTAGAAGTCCCAGCCTGAGGATTTAGGCAAGTAAAATAAATAAAAGGCATCCAAATCAGAAAGAAAGAAGTATAATTATCTCTGTTTGCAGATGACATGATCTTATATATAGAAAACCCTAAAGACCCCACCAAAGAACTGTTCGAACTAATATACAAATTCAATAAAGTTATGAAATACAAAATCAACATACAACAATCAGTGGCATTTCTATACAATAATAATGAACTATCTAAAAAATAAAAAACAAAGAAACAATCCCATTTACAACAGAATCAAAATAAGGTAGGAATTAATTTAACCAAGGCAGTGAAAGATCTGTACCATGAAAACTATAAAACATTGATGAAAGAAATTGAAAAAAGCAAAGAAAGGAAAGATATCACATTTTTATTAATACTGTTAAAATGTTCATAATATCCAAAGCAATCTATAGAATTAACGTAATCCCTATCAAAATTCCAATGAGTAGTATCTAGATTGTCTCTAGGAAAAAAATAATTCCCATGAGATTTTTTGAATGGTTATGGGACTTTTTGATAAACACTGTCTAGGGGATGGACACATTTGAAGCTCTGACTCCGTGGGAAGTGGAGATCAGGGGGCAGGGGCAATATACGTAACCTAAACTTTTTTACCCCCACAATATGCTGAAATAATAATAAAAAGTAAAATAAAAAAGAAGTAGAAAAAACAATTCTAAAATTTATATGGAACCGCAAAAGACCCCAAATAATCAAAGCAATCTTGGGGGGAAAAAAGCTAGAGGCATTACATTCTCTGACCTCAAATTATACTACAAAGCTATAGTAATTAAAACATCAAAGTACTGATATAAAAACAGGCATGCAGACCAATGGAAAAGAATAGAGAGCCAAGAAATAAATCCATGCATTTATGGTCAATTGATCTTTGACAAAGGGGCCAAGAATATACAACAGGAAAAGGACAGTCTCTTCAATAAATGGTGCTGGTAAAACTGGATATCCACATGCAGAAGATTGAAATTGGACTCTTATTTCACATCATATACAAAAATAAACTTGAAATGGATTAAAGACTTAAAAATAAGACCTTAAAATGTAAAACTACCAGAAGAAAACATAAGGTAAAACTTCTTAACATTGGTCTTTGCAAAGAATTTTTGGATACAACACCAAAAGCATAGGCAAGAAAAACAAAAATAGAAAAATGGGATTACATCAAACTAAGAAGTTTCTCCACAGCAAAGTAAACAATCAATAATTGAAGACATGAGCTACAGAATGAGAGAAAATATTTTTAAAACATACATTTGATAAGGGATTAGTATCTAAAATATATAAGGAACTCAGTCAACTCAATAGCAACAAAACAAATAACCAGATTTTTAAAATGAACAAAGGACCTGAATAGATATTTCTCAAAAGAAGATATACATATGGCCAGCAGATATATCAAAAAATACACAACATCACTGATCAGGGCAATGCAAAAGAAAACCCAATGAGATATTAGCTCACTCCTGTTACAATGGCTATCAACAAAAAGATGAAACATAACAAGTGTTGGTGAGGATGTGGAAAAGTTGGAACCCTTGCATGCTGCTGGTGGAAATGTAAATTAGGATAGCCATTATGAAAAACAGTATGGAGGTTCGTCAAAATATTAAAAATAGAAGTGCCATATAATCTAGCAATCCCACTTCTGGGTATAAATCCAAAGGAAATAAAATCAATATGTCAAAGAGCTATCTACACTTCCATGTTCATTGCAGCAATATTTATAATAGCCAAGATATGGAATCAATATAAGTATTCATTGATAATGAATGTATAAAGACAATATGAGATATACATATTACACATGATGGAATGCTAGGCAGTCTTTAAAAAGAGGAAATCGTGTTATTTGTGACAGCGTGGATGAACCTGGAGGACATATGCTAAGTGTAGTAAGCCAGACACAAAAGGACAAGTACTATATGATCCCACTTTTATGTGGACTCTAAAATTGAACTATGATAAGCAGAGAGTAAAAGGTGGTTGCCAGGGTATGGGGTGGAAAGGTGAAGAGATGTTCAAAGGGTAAAAAGCTTCAGTTAGACAGGATAAGTAAGGTCTGAAGATCTATTGTACAGCATGATGACCATAGTTAATGATATCTTGTATACTTGAAAATTGCTAAGAGGGTAGATCTTAAATATTCTTATTACCAAAAAAATGAAAAGTATGTGAGATGGATATGTTAATTAGCTTCATGTGATCATTTTACAATGTTTATATACATCAAAACATTACATTGTTTGCTATAAATATATATAATTTTTATTTTCTATTTATATCTTAATAAAGCTGGGAAAAAGTCTTTTTTGAATGGAAGTTTTCCAATGGTTTTACTTATCAATTCTAATAGTTCTATGGAGCCCTGGGATTCTGTGACCATATCTCAAGGGTTACTTCAGAGGCTGATAGGTATTGTTCCAGGCTCCTCACCCATGTCTATGCATGTGCTTTGAAATGTTAAAGATAAAAAAATGAAAAATTATAAGCACCTTATTGTTCTTTTAGCAGCAGAACCTGTTCAAAAACATTTACATAGATGATTTATGCTTTAGTTTGTTTTCTGGTTATTATATTTTGTGAATTATGCCCTGGAATAGACTTGGGCTTTCTTTTTAAAAGTTTAACATATTAAGGGGGTAGAAATGTTTTTGTTACATGGCTTTAGTAAGGACTATAAGTGTGCCTATCACCTGAATAGTGTTCATTGTACCCATTAGGTGGGTTTTGCCCCTACCCCCTTCCCCTCCACCCTGCTTGATTTCCAATGACTTTTACTCCCTCTGTGCCTGTGTGTCCACATCGGTTAGTTCTGATTTATTAGAGAGTACATGTGGTGTTTGTTTCTCCATTCCAGAGATACTTTGCTTAGGATAATGGCTTCCAATTCCTTCCAAATTGCTGCAAAAGTCATTAATTCATCCCTTTTTGTGGCTGAGTAGTACTTCATGGTATACATATACCACATTTTGTTAATCCACTGATGAATTGATGGGCACTTGGGTTGATTCCACATCTTTGCAGTTGTGAATTGTGCTGCAATAGACATTTGAGTGCAGGTGTCTTTTTGATAAAATGACTTCTTTTCCTTTGGGTAGATACCCAGTAGTGGGATTCCTGGATCAGATAGTAGGTCTACTTTTAGTTCTTTGAGAAATCTCCATACTGTTTTCCACAGAGATTGTACTAATTTTCAGTCCCACCAACAATGTAGAGGTGTTCCTTTCTTTCTGCAACCATGCAAGCATCTATTATTTTTGGACTTTTTAATAAAAGCCATTCTGACAGGAGTAAGGTGATACCTCATTGTGGTTTCAATTTGCATTTCCCTGATGATTAGAGATGTTGAGCACTTGAGATTTCTTAATTCCTTTGTAAGATTAATAATTTGAGTATTAATCTCTAAGAAAACATTGAGTTATCAACTCCCAAACCGTTTTTCAAAACAAACTTCCCAATTTCGATAGTCTAAAATTATAGTTTATATTTTTCCCTGAAGCTCTCCTTCCAAAATTGAAAATGGGTACTTGATATCGAGAATGGAGGAGATGGTCTTGGTAAGAAAAATTACCTATCTCCTCAATACCCAAATATGTTTTTTAATTTCAATAGCCCTACTCTATTTACTGTAACCAGTGGTTGGCTAGAGCAATTTTGCAAGCCAGGCATGAAGCACATTCATTATTTTTAAAAATAAATTACATATATAAATTTGTAATTAAATTATATTTTTTAAAAAAGAATACTCAAAACTCATAATGTTCTAGTTATTTCAGGATATTTTTGCTGTTATCTATGTTCTATGAGGTTACATACATCTCTTGCATCTGTGTTGTGGAAATACTATATAATGGTATGCTGCTGTGCATTTCTTCCCAACTCCTCATTCAGTGGCATCAGATTGATAGCTTGAAAACAGAAATCAGCAAGTGCTAAAAATTATAATTATCTCCTTCCTTGCTTTGAAATGATGTTTCTATTTTCTCTTCATCCAGATTTACCTGTTTTCTCTACCATTTCCACAGTCCATTTTGTTTCTTTGATCATATAAATGCTTCTGTGCTAAGGAGTGAAAGAAAAGTCTTCATGTGTTATTTCTCCTTAGATAGTTTTCTCCCAGTAAAACCTGTTGTTCAGGATGTGTCTTTTTTCATAGGGGTGATGAGTTGCATTGGCCCCTCCAGAGTTCTGTGGTTCCATTTGTGAAATAAATGATGCAAATAAATGGTCCACACCATAGGGCTGAGCTAACCAAATTTTCACCTTGAAGCCGAGATGTTAAAGTGGTTAACCAGTTCACTCTTGGTAGTATGCCCGGGTGATTCCTTCAGACATTCATTCTATGGTAATTAATCTCTGGTTTGTAATAACTTATTTAGATTTATGAAGACAGCTTCTTAAAAATATCTACTTAGTCACAGGATACCTTGAGAAACCAGACTGTTTCTAAGAAGACCTATGGCAATATCAAAATTCTTAGAACTTGTCCACTATCTATGCTAGGTGGAAGTTGCTTCTAGAAGATATGAGGTGAGAAATCTGGGTGGATGGTGCTATGAAGGCATAGACACCTGTAATTCCCAGATCTGGTTTGAACCTAGTAGTATGGTTGATAGAAGCAGTAGTAAGAGAACATGTACAGCAATGATTGTTCCACTGTCACTTAATCATGGTCCAAGAATGTTATCTAAGGTTTCCTTCAGATCTCAATACAATAGAAAGCACAGCAAAACATGTTTTTCCCTTATGGAGTTTTTAAAATCAATTTCTTTCTGAAAGCCTATATATATGACATACACACACACACACACACACACACACACACACACACACAGAGGTACACATGGCATACACCTGCCCTAAAACAATAGCTTAGGTTGGAAAGTACTTTATTAAGCTATCGTTTTAGGGCAGGTGTATGCCATGTGTATCCCTGTGTGTGTGTGTGTGTGTGTGTGTGTGTGTGTCATATATATGTATATATATTCAATGGAAAAAACATCATTTTGTCTTTAGAAAACCAGTTTTTTCCTGGTTGTAATCAATATTTTCCCCATCCCTATGAGTCTTTGTTTGGAGAGGATAGAGTGTTCATAATTGTTGCTCTAATAACTTGCCAAGTATGCTTTCATAATTCAGTGGAAGCATTAATAAATCATGCTATCAGAAGAATAATACTAATAGAATAAAGCCAAAACATATGGTTAGATTCCAGTTAGTTCTTACTCAATAGTAACAGGAAAATATTTGACTGTAAAAACTCTAACTTCAATCTGGAAATAGGATGCACATGTTCTTGAATGTCCAAATAAGACAGGTCTCCAGAGTGATATGAACTCATTACACTTAAGTGTCTGATCACTCAATGTTTAGCTCTCTGCAGTTCCCTTTCTGTTGAGAGGGCTATCAGTACTTGTTTTTCCATTGTTTTGGAGAATTAGTTTCCTAATGCTACATTAAATGAGCAATATAGATGTGCAGAGATACCAATAAGCAGCTGATCTCCAAATAAGTTCCATTCAGATTTGAAATGAAAATCTTGGCCCCCTCACCTTCCTATCACAAATATATTCACAACAAACTTTAATGTGTATTTTATGCATATTATAGAATCCTACCTCCTTTGGTTGCAATCAGCAGGCTATGATCACACTGTATGAAGTTGAGCAAGACAAGGTATAAAGCAAAAATATTAATTAGCTAAATTTACAAATATATAAAACCAATGTAAATATGCATGCAACTTCTAAAACTCTTAATAGTGGAAGGAACATAATGCATTGTATTATTTTAATAGCCTTGCTGCTAGTAGCTTATTAACTCACACAGAGTCCAGAGGAAAGTACCAAAAACTATTCTTTAGGTTTCACTTGTATCATTCAACTCACATTGAGTTTCTAGTTGAGCACCAGATTGATTCCTCTAGTCTTTTATGAATAACTCTTAGCTCTTCAATGGCTTTGTCTCATACCCCATTTTCTCACTGACTCGGGAACAGAAATCAGGAATATCAGGTACTATGTAATACGTGCAATAATCCCTAACAATAAATGTTGATCCTGTGTCCCACATAACTTCTGAATTTTCCACTGGATATTCATGTAAGATAAAAGAAAAAAATGAATAATAATCTGAATCTAGAAGTTAATTGTTTTGTTTACAAACACAAAACATTTTTCATGTATTTCATACACATTGAATTTTTTCTTGTAGAATAAAATTACCAGGTAAATTAAGGAAAGACCATACTTTGTTTTCCTTGGAATTTGTGCAAACCTTATTCACCACTCTAAAAAAGGATATCAGCAAAGATAATGCCAGTCGTAGTGTTTCAGTCAGTAGTACAAAGCACTGTATCAGTTAATATTTGTAACTGTCACATTCACAGTAATGTCACATTAGTTATAAGCATCTGATAGTTTTTTCATAGCTTCTAGTGTATTTGTGCGCAAGTATTTGTATACTGAAGTACACATTATTTCATTATAAATTATATTTTATATTTCTTTTTATTACAGTTGAGGTAATATATTTTTTAAAAATATGTGTGTTGGTAGGTTAGATTATCTACGAATTTAATTTCAGGATAGTAAAGGGGAGTATTATCACATAGTTACTGTAAGAGAGAGCATTCAGTCTTATAGGATTGAAAAACACTGGTATATTTCAAACTCTAGATCATACTACAAAATTCCAGAAAGGGAATTAAGTATGAGCCCGAATGGGTGAAATTCCATTCTGTAACATGTGCACCTCTTTTATCACAGCACTCATGTATTTAGCACCTCAAAGTTAATTCCCTTTAAATGAATAAGGTGATATATAAAGGAATAAAATTGTAATAGAGCCTGGATTTCACTCTGTCTTTATAGCCCATTAAGTCAACACTTTCTTATACCCCATATATGTGACTAGAAGTCTTTCAGGAATATGCATTTTTCAATCCTCAAAATCCTCCAGTTAGAGAGAAAGATTTTTCTTGTTTCCACATCTATCATTTAGTACAATTTATATGGCAAATAATAGAAGACTCAATTCACACCTGCTTAAATAATAAGGAATTTATTGACAGAGGTGAGATGGCTCCAGAATTGGTTTCATATAGTAACCCAAATATGTCACCAAGCACTTGATTTATTTCAGATAGTGCCGTCTGCTTATGAGGTATCCAATTAATTCTCTAAATGGTCCCCTTATGATTATAAGATCACTACCATTATCAACCAGGACTATATATTTTCTTATCCATATACAGAGAGTGTGAACATCTCTTTCTCAACTATTGAACAAATTTCCATGAGATCCTCCCTGAATGGATTAAATTAATTCAGGTGCCTTTCCCTGAATCAATCCCTGTAACTGAAATAAAAAACATATATCTACTGGCTTAGGCCAGTCAGAGCTCACCCATGCAGTCCACCTAAAGTATATACCACCTAAAGTGCATGGTTGCTACACAATTGAGAGAGAAGTATAAACGGGTTGGAGAGAGAGCACATGATGTCCAATAAAGAATATTTCCTCAAAATATGTCATCCTAGCCTTAAATAAAACTTAAATATCTGACAAGATGGACTGTCCTCATTTTTATGAGGTAGATTCCTCTACTTTTTACTTTTACCATTCATCATTCCCAAAAGGAATTTATATATGCCATATATAATTACAGAAAAAAAAACAACATATGTACAGTTCTTGGATGTTCTCTTCTGTTTTTTCATTTTTTCTTTTCATTTGAAGTCTAGAAGTTTGTACTGACCTGTCTTCAAGCTCACTGATTTTTCCTCAGCTATGTCCAGTCTATTGATTAGTCCATCAAAGTCTTAATTTTTGTTACAGTGATTTTGATTTCTAGCATTTCCCTTTGATTGTTTCTTATGATTTCCATCTCTCTGATTACATTACCTATGTTTTCTTGCATGTTGTCTACTTTTTCCTTTAGTGTTTTAATATGTAAATGAAAATTATTTTAAAATATGTCTGTTGATTTCAATATCTGTGTCACATCTGTGTCTATCTCTGATGCTTGTTTTATCTTTTCATATTGTGCTTTATTTTTGCCTCTAACATTCCTCGTATTTTTTAATTTCTTTTTATTTCAGGGTATTATGGGGGTACAAATGTTTAGGTTACATATATTGCCCTTGCCCAACCCGAGTCAGAGCTTCAAGCATGTCCATCCCACAGACGGTGCACACTGCACCCATTACATGTATATATACTCATCCCCTCCACCCTGCTCCCATCTGCCTGACACCCAATGAATGTTATTACTATATGTGCACTTAGATGTTGATCAGTTAATACCAATTTGATGGTGAGTACATGTGGTGCTTGTTTTTCCATTCTTGTGATACTTCACTTAGTATAATGGGTTCCAGCTCTATCCAGGATAATACAAGGGGTGCTAGATCACCATTGATTTTTATGGCTGAGTAGAACTCCATGGTATACATATACCACATTTTATTAATCCACTCATGTATTGATGGGCACTTGGATTGTTTCCATATCTTTGCAATTGTGAATTGTGCTGCTGTAAACATTCTAGTGCAGATGTTAGGAAAATTAGCAAGAAAAATATCAAACAACCCTATCAAAAAGTGGGCAAAGGGAATGAACAGAAACTTTTCAAAAGAAGATAGACTAATGGCCAACAAATATATGAAAAAATGCTCAACATCTCTAATCATCAGGGAAATGCAAATCAAAACCACAATGAGATATCACCTAACTCCAGTGAGAATGGTCTTTATCAAAAAGTCACAAAATAACAAATACTGGCATGGATGTGGAGAGATAGCAACACTCTTACACTGCTGGTGGGACTACAAATTAGTACAACTCCTGTGGAAAGTAATTTGGAGATATTTCAAAGAGCTAAAAATAGAAATACATTTGATCCAGCAATCCCACTACTAGGCATCTATCCAAAGAAAAAAAAGACATTCTATAATAAAGACATCTATACTCAAATGTTTATAGCAGCACAATTCACAATTGCAAAGATGTGGAAAGAACCCAAGTGCCCATCAGTATGTGAGTGGATTAATAAAATGTGGTATATGTATACCATGGAATACTACTCAACTACAAAAAAAAAAAAAACAATGGTGAACTAGCACCTCTTATATTATCCTGGATAGAGATTGAACCCATTCTTCGAAGTGAGGTATCACAAGGATGGAAAAACATGCACCACATGTACTCGCCATCAAATTGGTACTAACTGATCAACACCAAGATGCTCACATGGTAGTAATACTCACTGGGTGCCGGTCAGGTCAGCGGGGTTGGTGGAGGGGTGAACACACAACTAATGGAAGTAGAGCGTACTGTATGGGGCAAGGACATGATTATAGCATTGGCCTGGGCAAGGCAAATACATTACATGTAACCAAAATGTTTGTACCTCCATAATATCCTGAATTAAAAAAGTAAAAAAAATAAATAAAAGTCCCGAAACAATAAATATTGGCGTGGATGCGGAGAGATAGGGACACTCATATGATGCTGGTGGAACTGCAAACTAGTACAACCTCTGTGGAAAGTAATATGGAGATACCTCAAAGAGCTACAAGTACAACTACCATTTGATCCAGCAATCCCATTGCTGGGTATCTACCCAAAAGAACAAAAGACATTCTATAGAATATCAATTTTAATCAGGTATGCATCTTCTACACAGCCACATGTTTAATGAGAATATGAGTCTCCAGTTCTATGTGGTGATCTGATTAGTCTAAGCTCATCAAGGTAATCCTATTTCCCTTGCTAGTGAATTGTTTAGAATGGCCATGGAGATCTCTTTTCTTTTACAAGAAGAAAGTGACCCTTTATTGATTTCTCTTTTAGGAACTCTCTGGTTATAAAACTATTACAATTCATTTTGGGAATTCATAAAATATAGAAAAGTATTATATATTTTTAAAAACTTCCAGAGAGAAGCAGTGATAACTTCCTGACATATTTCCTCCCAATTTAAATATATGCTTGTATGTAATACACATATTCTTTTTTTTATTTCAGCTTTTTATGGGGGTACAAAAGTTCAGGTTATATATATTGCCCATGCCCTCCCATCCCCCCGAGTCTGAGCTTCAAGCGTCCACTCCCCAGACCATGGAGGTCTTTTGAGAATGATTTCCTCACTCCTAAAATGTAACAGAGGAAGAGATTGTCTTTTATTCCTCTGTACATTATCTTATCTGGATATGACTCCTGAACTGCTGAAGCCATCTTACAACCAACCTGGGAATGTAGCTAATGCCAAGAACTGCAGAGGAGAGAGATGGGAAGAGACTGGGTCCTTGATGACATCATAAGACACTGATTGTATCTTGGTTGTAGTCAGCCCAATATCTAGACTTCCAGGTATACTGGATAATAAATGTTCCTTGTTGTAGGTACTACTTTAAATAAGGATTTTCTATTATTAGAAGACAGAAACATCCTAGATAATGTACTATTCCATACAAGTTTTAGATTTCAGCTTATCAAGTTCCCTGAAAAATCTTGTTGTGTTTGTAATTGGCTATATATTATATTAATTAACATAGGAGAAATTTATATCTTTAAAGTACGAGTATTCTTACAGCTTCTGTTTTGGCATGTAAGGAACTTGGAAGTCATCACTGTCATTCATACAACAAGAAAAAAGCTGAACAAACTAAATAGCAACAACTCTTCTTGTCTATCAGAGAACTGAAGTCACAGGGCAAACTGATGCCCCAAAGGAGTGGAAAGAGAGATAGGCAGATAGAGAGAATCACAACTTAACAGAGCAGAAAATTGAGAGCACAGACTTCAGCAGAAACCAGTACCAATGTGGGAAAGGTTAAACTGTAATTGATGAACTGATGGATTTGATGAATTAAAAAATAAGTTTGAGAGATAAAAACTCCAGGAGACCCAGTCTTAAAGGGTCCCTACACTTTTGTGAGTCTTACCACCAGGAGCCCTACCAGGTTCTCACAGTAAAGACTGGAGAAAAATCCCCTCATTCTTCCAGCAAGGAGAGGTGAAAAGTAGCCATTCTGAAATATTCCCAGAGCATTATATTCTTCTTTACAGGGACTACTCTCAAAAGAACTATTTCACCAAAGCCTAAATGACTGTGGTTTTACCAAAACCTAACTGACCTGGGGGAAAGAAATACCCAACTGCAACCCCTTCTAGCCTTTCTGTCTTAACTAAGGAAAGGGGGAAGTCAAGAAACACAGCCCAGTGACACTGGCTTGTTTAGAGACTGAGACCCAGGCACAGGACTGTAGAATGCTTCCCTGCCCCAGACACCTTACCACTACATCAACAGGGCTTATGTATAACAGGAGAATACAAGGAAAAGAGCTGCATGCCTCAGGCCTTATTTAAGAAGTCTCTAGGGTACCCCCAAGCCAAGAGAAGAAAAAAACAAAAAAAAAAGGATACCAGAGGAAATTTTAGCCTCTGATACTTACAGTAAACAGTAAACACAACAAAACCCCTAGCCAGATAAACAAAACCTCTTACTAAAAGCCTATTTACCTCAGTTCTTTCGACTCAGAATTATCATGTCTGGCTTTGAACAAAACTGTACAGGGCATACCAGAAGGCAAAATACACACTGAGAAGACAAAGCAAGCATCCAAACCAGACTTAGATATGGTAGAGGTGTTAAAAACATCATAATGGGAATTTAAAACTACTGTGATTTATTTATATGCTAACGGATGTAATCAAACAAGTGGATAACATGAAGGAAAAGTTAGTTGAGTAATGTAATCAGAGGGATGGAAGCTCTAATAAAGAAATAAGAGGAAATGCTAGAAATAAAAATGAAGAATAGTTTTGATGTGTTCATCAATAAACTGGACACAATTGAGCTTGAAGAAATGTCAATAAAAGCTTACAAAATTAAAATAGAAACAGAAAAAAATAATGAAAAATATGGAACAGAATATTCAAGAACTGTGAAACAATTACAAAAGGTATAACACATGCATAATGTAAATATCAGAAGTATAAGAAGAGAGAAAGAAACAGAAGAAGCATTTGAAACAATAATGACTGAGAATTTTCCAAAATTAATGTCAGACACTAAACCACAGATTCAGGATGCTCAGAGAACACCAAACAGCATAAATATCAAAAAACTTTACCTTGGAATAGCATACAATAACTGCAGAAGATCGAAGACAAAGACAACATTTAGAAAGATGCTAGAGGGAAGAAAAAAACGATCTGTAAGGAAGCAGGGATGGGAATGAAATTGGACTTCTCTTCAGAAACCATTTAAATAAGAAGAGAGAGGAGGCGAGGGCCAGGTGGCCCACTAGAGACATCAGTTGCCAGAGCATCCCAGAGGGAAGGAAGGATTTCAGATAAAGGAGAGGCGGGAATGGACACAGTTTGGCTGTAGTTCAGAGGAAGTGCTAGAGTCTTCCAGGGACCTCATGGAAGGAAATTAGGAATCAAAATAGGAAAAGGAAAAATAAGAAAAAATATTGGTGAGAATCTGACCCAGAGAGGTTCAGAGCACAGTGAAGGGCAAAGGGGGGAAATCCCACTTCTCTTTCCCACATACCTTTAGTAATCAGTGGGCTACTGAGTTGTTTGGAAGGTTTTCCACCCTTATGAACCCAAGTGCTGCTCCAACCACTGAATTTGGTGGAGAACTAGCATGATCCCAGAGCTTGTATATTCTGTGCAGGTTTCCTCCTAGAGAGAGGGATTGGAGGAGCCAGGGTCCCAGCTATCTTCCATTCAGACTCTTTTCTTCCCCTGCCCCTCCCCTGCTCACTACAGCAAGGAGGGCAGACTCAGACTTTTGGGAGTGGCTGCCTCTCATCAACTGTAGTGTTGCCTCTCATCAACTCCAGCCTGAAGTTTCCACAGATAGTGGGGCCCACACCTTCCCCCTTGAGGACTTGCAATGAACCCAGGGGTGCCCAGTCTGAGAGTTCCCTGCCTGCTGGCACTCCCCAGAAATGCACACCAGCAGGTCAGACAGGCAGACCAGATCACTTGCCCCCAGGACTTGATTGGATTGCTGGGGGCACAAGGGAGAGATTTTTTTTTTATTTCAGCTCATCATGGGGGTACATAAGTTCAGGCTATATACATTGTCCATATCCCGCCCATCCCCCTGAGTCAGAGTCCCAAGCACGTCCGTTCTCATTCTCCAGACAGTGCGTCTGGCACTCATCATGTAGTCATACCTCCATCCCCTCCCCCCCACCTCCCCGGGTCTGCACCTTCAAGCATGACCATTCCCCAGAGGGTGTGCAACGCACTCGTGATGTAGGCATACACCCATCCCCTCCCCCCACCCCCCATCCCAGTCTGATATCCAATTGGTATCCTTCCCTGATGTACATTTAGGTGATGATCAAGGAAACCAGTTTTCTGGTGAGTACATGTGATGCTTGTTTTTCCATTCTTTGGATACTTCACTTAATATAATGGGTTCCAGCTCTCTCCAGGAGAACCAAAGAGATGTCGTATCATCGTTATTTCTTATAGCTGAGTAGTACTCCATGGTATACATATACCACAGTTTACTAATCCATTCGTGGATTGATGGGCACTTGGGTTGTTTCCACATCTTTGCGATTGTGACTTGTGCTGCTATAAACATTCGGGTACAGGTGTCTTTGTTAAAGAATGACTTTTGTTCTTCTGGGTAGATGCCCAATAATGGGATTGCTGGATCAAATGGTAGGTCTACTTGAATCTGTTTAAGGTATCTCCATATTGCTTTCCATAGGGGTTGCACTAGTTTGCATTCCCACCAGCAGTGTATGAGTGTTCCTGTCAGAAGGGAGAGATTTGAGAGCTTGACTCAGGAGGCAAGGGAGCCCACGTGGGCAGAACTGATGGGAGAGTACAGTGGGAATCTGAACCATGGCAATCTGGTGGAGCATCCATCCTCTCACAGGAAACCCATGCTGTCAGACTAGGGTGGATTCGCGGTGGGAAGTTCCCAGTCCACAGCACCATTGCAGGCAAGCTCAGTGCATTCAGGCACCTGTTTGCAAACAGACACTGGAGAGAGACTCTCAGGACAGTGATAACCAGAGAGGGGCAGAGGTCACTCCAAGAGCCAATCAGTGAATGACAGACAGCTCCTGCTCCATGAGCAGTCTTTCCAGTTCAGAGAGGCTGCTTGAGCCCCTCTCCCAGTGCCTTTTCCCAAGGGCCTGAGGTACAACCTTTGATCCCTGCCTAGACTTTACAGAGCCTTTCAGGCTCACGCAACCTAGCCCTGCCCAGCCTCACTGCTCCACCCACCTGTGTTGTGGTGGAGAAGAAGCAATCATCTGGAAGCTACGGGGCTCCTCTCACTGCCTGGGGCATTCAAGTGCTTTTCATTAGGGACTAAACCCTATTAAAGGCATAACAGGACATCTCTACAGTTAGTTCTTTCCTGCAAACGTCAACCACTGACAGGGAGAGCAACTGTATATGTCATTATAGCATCTACTGACTCAAACAGGGTATGGCTGATTCTCACTCGTAGGCACCACTCACCAACTCAGAGATTAAAATGGGAGTCTCAATACAATTCACACTGCTGGGAAGAGGGGAATACAGCAGAATAGAAGCAACCCAAGGGAGCACTACTTTTTAGGAGAGGAGTAAAAGTTGCAGGCAGCTTAAGTTGTGAGGGGTCTCCCTCCTCCATTGAAGACTTCTGGGTTGATTGGGGAGCTGCTCAGAGTCTGTGCAGAGATACTGCACCCGAGAACAGATGCAGCAGAGATCTGGTGGCTGCCAATATCAGGTTTCCACAGCCAACACCATCCTGATCACTCTGGTGCATGGATCCACATCTGCTTGGAACTCAGCCTTCCAGCAGTAGCCTTTACATCACACCCTCCCCCTGTCAGGCTGGGGAGGGAAGCTCCCCCCATCTTATGCCCTATGACTGGGAGCTGAGCACAGCTCCTCCCCTGCTTGGGATCTGAGCAGAGAAGGAGCCTGAGACACCACAGGCACCACTTTGGAAGCCTTGAGTGACTGTCTCAGCAAGGCCCTGTAGTTCTATGTGTAGGGGGAGAACCTTGGCCAACAAGCAGCTCTGGCCCACCTTTACATGGTCCCTGGGCCACTGAGACAAATCCCTGCCTATGCAACTGGGCATCAGCAGTCTCCATGCTAGCAGAATAGCCCTCCATATGTGCAACTTTGGCCCCATAAGCCCCAGAGCCAGCTCTGAAGGTCTCACTGCACCCAAATTTGAGGCTCTGCCCCTGTAGCTGCAGGGCCCCCACCAGGCCTGTGACACCACCCTTGAGATTCAAGAGTTGAGCGTAGGCCCCAACACACTACTCCTGAGTCTCCATCACTGCTACCAGGCCAATGGAACCTCTCGAGGGCCAACACTTTTCAGGACTCCCCCAGCCCTTAGCAGACATTACTCCTGGACCTGGTTTATGCAGATGCCTACAGCCCATTCATCCACTACCACTGTCTAAATTGACTCACCCAGCAACCACTCTCACCTCCACTGGATGACCCCAGCCAGGGCAGTATCATAATTGCCAGGGACTTTAACACCCACTCTCAGAACTGGACAAATCATCAAAGCAGAAAATAAATAAATACTGAACCTAAACCAGACTCTAAATCAAATGGAAGTAATAGAAATTTACACAACATTCTACCCCAAAACTACTGAATATACATTCTTCTCAGTAGCACATGGGACATTCTTCTCCAAGATTAATCATATTTTAGGCCACAATACAGGCCTCACAAAATTCAAAAAAAATAGAAATCATAGCATGTATCTTTTCATACCACAGTGGAAAAAACTAGAAATCAATCACAAGAGAAACACTCAGACCTACATAAAGTCATAGAAATTAAATGACTTGCTGCTGAACAATTATTGAGTAAAGAATAAAATTAAGATAGAAATCAAAAGATTCTTTTAACTGAACAACAAAGGGGACATAAGCTATCAAACTCTATGGGACTCAGCAATAGCATTCCTCAGGGGAAAATTCATAGCCTTAAATGCCTACATCAAAAAGACAGAAAGATCACAAATTAACATCCTAATGTCATATCTCAAGAAACTTGAAAAGGAAAATAAAACTAAACCCAAAGCCAACAGAAGAAAAGAAATAACAAAGGTCAGAGCACAACTAAATGAAATGGAAAATAAAAAAAAATAACACAGAAGATCAAAAAAATAAAAAGTTGGTTCTTTGAAGAGATAAATTGGCAGACTGCTTGCCAGATTAGCCAGGAATAGAAGAGAAAGGACTCAAATAAACTCAATCAGAAATAAAAAAAGGAGACATTACAACTGATATCACAGAAATACAAAACATCATTGATGAATACTATAAAAATCTCTACTCACATAAACTAGAAAACATAGAAGAATAGACAAATTCCTGGAAACACACAACCTCCCAAGACTGAATCAGGAAGAAATAGAACTCATGAACAGACCAATAATGAGCAGTGAGATCAAAGCAGTAATAAAAAATGTTCCAACAACACAAAGCCCCTGACCAGATGGATTCACAGCTAAATTCTACCAGACCTACAAAGAAGAGCTGGTACCCATACTACAGACATTATTTCATAATATTGAGGAGGGAATTATCCCCAACTCATTCTAAATAAACAAATAAATAAATAAAAAGAAGAGAATAAGAAAATCTCTAAAGTAGTAAAGCATCCCCCACCAACATAAAATTCTGTACATAAACAAATGATCCTTATCAGGGATAAAGAGGGGAATCACATAATGATATAGGTGTCAATTCTCCAAGGAGATATTCATTCAATCATAGATATGTTTACATGTAACAAGAGAGCATCAAAATACATGTAGTTCTAATAGAATTACAAGGGGAAATAGAAAAATATGCTGTTATAGTTGGAGGCTTCAACACACCTTTTTCCATAATTGACAGTCCAGCCAGAAGAAAATCAGTAAGAATATATTTGACCTGAATGGCACCTTCAATCAACTGGATCTATTTGACATTTATAGACTACTTTATCCAATAACAGCATAATACACATTCTTCTTTACCTCACATGAAACACTTGCCAAGAAAGATCACATTCTGGGTCATAAAACATACCTTAACAAATTTAAAAGTATAAAAATCATACAGAGTAGGCTCTCAGACCACAATGGAATTAAACCAGAAATGTCACAAAATACTTGGAGATTAAACAGTATACTTTTTTAAAAACACATGGGTCAAAGAAGAAGTCTCAAGATAAATTTAAAAATATGGTACTTTGAACTAAATGAAAATGAAGATAAAACTTGTCAAAATTTGTCAAATGGAGCAAAAGTAGATCTTAGAGGGAAATTTATAGCATTGAATATATATATTAGAAAAGAAGAAAGATCTAAAATCAGTCATCTATATTTCTACCTTGGAAACTTGAAGAAGAAGAGAAAATTAAATTCAGAGTAAACACATGAAAATAAATAATAAAATGTGAATATTCGTATCCAAGGTGATGGTATAGCACTCAATTTATGCAGGTTTCTATTGATATTATTTAGAAATTTTTTATAGTTTTTTCTCTAATTATTTAGCACACTTCTGCTTAGATTTATCCTTAGATATTTAACATTTCTGAAACAGCATTGCAATGTGTTTCTTCATGGACTTATTATTTGTTGTGTTTTTACATACGTTCTACTGGGTACGTGATTTAGAGCATTCAATTCTTTTTTCAGTTTTGGAAAATTGTAGTTATCTCATTTTTCCTCAAACATTATCTCACTACATTTCCTCTACTCTATCCCTTTGGAACTCTGATTTGAAAGATGTTGGAACATATAGATTTATTTTCCATTCCCCTTAAGTTGTCATTAATATCTCTTTATCCTTTTATACTCTCTTCTGGGAAAATTCCCCAGTTTGGTTCTCCAGCTCAGTAATTCACTCTTTCGGTTCATTTGTTTATTGTATTATATATTTTTGTACTATTCACTTTTTCAATCAATATTTAACAACTATGTATTGAATGCCTATTATATTACATATTACATATACCTATTAATGAGTTCTATAAAGAAAAATAAAACCTTACTTAGAGAATGGAGAATGAGAGAGGTACAAATTTAGATAGAATGGTCAGAAAGACTTCTCTGAGGAAGTGACAACTGAGTAGAGACTTGAATCAAGTGAGGGCATAGGCCATGCAATTACCTAAAGAAAGACTAGGTGTAAATGCACAGAGGGAACATGTGCTTCAATGAGGAAGTCAGTGTGGTTAAAGCCTATTGTGGAGGAAGAGAATGAAAAGAGGCGGGATTAAAGAAGAGGGTTTGGGCATATTATACAGAGCACCAAGGGCCATGAGGAGGATTTTTTATTCTATTCATGTGTGGCAATCACCCAGTGGATTTCTTTGAACAGTGCTTTGCATAGGGGAATGTTTTGAACAGGAGAGAGGTATAATCTAATGTATATCATAAAAGGATATCTCATGCTGCTCTAATAAGTTTTTAGGAGGACAAGGTCGGAAGCAGGGAAACCAATAAAGACTATTACAGTAACTCCAGCAAGAGATGATGGTGGCTTGGTCTTTGGATTTCTAATTTGAATAAATTTTCCGTGATCTCTTATTACCTCTGCCATTTGGTCGAAAAGGGGAAGCAGGTATCTACAGCACCAGGATTGAGTTGTCTAGGTAAGTATGCAGAGATAGCCATCTAATTACCCTGTTAGTTTTTCTTAAGTTCCTTCTTGCTTCTGGCTTCTTCTCTCTCTAGATGTAAATCACCTTTTGTGCTGATTCTCCCATCCTAGTGGCATAATATTCTCACATTTAATATTGACTGCAGCTTGCTTCTGAGACTCTATCTTCTGTCTGAGGGTTACTGTCTACTTTCCAGTTTTCAATTATCCCTCATAGTTTCTCTCTCCATATATGTGTGAGTATATGTGTATGTATATGTGTATATTTATATATTTATTTAATATATTTCCAAGCATACCTATAATTTTGTGGGTTTGTTACCAGAAAGAAAAAATATTTGTCTTTTTGTTTAGCCAAATATCTGAAGCTGGTAGGTAGATTTTTAAATATATTTTTAAATGGCTCCTTAACCAAAACATACCACATGTGAAATTCCAGGGTCCCCACATATTACACTATATATACACTTTTGGTGATAAGTGCACACTTCTGTGTTATTTTTGACATTTGATGTCTCAGAGGAAATTTAGTAATCTTATGGCCAATGTTGATTATTAAACACTAAGTCCACTAAGTCGTTATCATTGTACTATAGCCATTTAATAGAAAGATTACTCAAGTGTTCCTGTTTCATATAATGACAAGATCCATTGTTCCTCATATCTTTGTCTAGCTAGTTTTGTGGGTAAGAGCACAAAACAAATAAGACTCATTTTTCCTAAGCAGAGTTAATTTTCTGTGTTATATATAGGGCCCCAGATCAAAGCACTAGCTCTGAGAAGCCATCTCCAAAGGTGCTTTGGGTTACTAGAAGCCATCTATTTTCTGGCCTGTCTTCTGATGATGTATATCCCCTCTAGAGTAGGAGCACCACAGAACACCCACCTTAATGATGAACTAGGCTTCTGTTTCTTCTTTTAGCTTAGGGCTCCACAGAGGTAGTATTGGAGTGGATTGTTCTCTGTCCTCTATCATAATAATCTCATTATTATAATTCAAATAAGAAATGCTCACCTGAGAACCCCTCGGGAGTCTTTCCTCTTGGGTGATGGACCCAAAGGAAAGACCTCCACAGCTGTTTTGGGATACACCACAGTTGTGCATAATGAATGAATAAAGATATTGCAGCTCAGGTCCCAGAGAACAGAGATAATAATGTGCAATTGTCTATAATGAGGTATAGGATTTTCCTTTGGGAAGAATGGAGGCAGAGTAGCAGTGAGCACTGGCATCAGTGGCTTCTGACACTATGAGGGCACAGAAAAGAATAGAGAAATTAGATCTGCCTAGTGCAAAAAAGCATCTGGAAAAAAAGTAAAGATTATTTTTCAGTTAAAAAAATGTGTAGTCTCCACCAACAGTTTTCAGATGTTTTAGGTAGATAGATACCTTCATTGGACCAGAATAAAAGTCCATTCAGCCATTCAGACAGCTAACAATCTTCCCTTGCTATTAAAAACTACTTGTTATAAGGCATGGTAAGAATAATGCTGCTTTTGCTCATGGACACACTTGAAGCTCTGACTCAGGGGTGGGGGGAAGGGCAATATACATAACCTAAACTTTTGTAGCCCCATAATATGCTGAAATAAAAAAAATAGAAAATAACATATTTTTCTTTGACAAAAATCAGTAAACAAATTGGCAAGCTTGCCAAAAGGGGGGGAAAAAAAAGAAAGATGGTAAGCCTGTTGCTAATTGAGGCCTGAAGCTTGCCAATGTAGTGTTATGTCATTGTTAACAGAAATCCATCTGCAGACCCCTCACATCACATACAGAAAACTATTGCCTACATAAAACCAATCCTCCAGGAGTAGGAAATGTCTGGTTGACAGCTGGAAATCTACTGGGAATAAATATTGAGTAGGTACACCCAAGCATAATTTTTAGGACTGACCACAATAATGTAGTAACATAATTATTATGCTGATGATTCTCTTCTTTTAATATAACCTCAAAACAATAGTGAAATAGTGGTATGGCTGCAAGTGAGAAAGAACACATTCCAAAGAAACACTTTTCTCCTCTGAATCCAGTAAGAGTGATTCATCTTACACAGATCCAAGTCTAAGAATCACAAAATGCTCCCTCTCTTAGACCATTCAGGTTGCTAAAACAAAACTCCTTAGACTGGATAATTTATAAGTAACAGAAATTTATTGCTAACAGTTCTGGAGGTTGGGAAGTGCAAGATAAAGGTGCTTGCAGATTCAGTGTCTTCTGTGTCCTCACATGGTAGGAGGGGCGACGAAGCTTTCTGAAGCCTCTTCTATAAGGTCACCAATCACATGCATTAAGGGCAGAGACCTCATGACTTAATCACCTCCTGAAGGCTCTACCTCTTAATACTATCACATTGAGTATTATGTTTCAACATGAACTTGGGGGGGGGACACCAACATTCAGACCATAGCACTCTCTGAGTGTTAACTTTCTCCCTTTATTTCCTTTATTCCTTGCTTCTACCTTCCCATTTCCTCTTTCTATCCTTTCATCAAATACAATTCAACAAGCTTATCGATGACATAATCCTAATGGGAAGACATTTCCACTGACACTTGAATGATCCTAACCCATAAGATATATCCTAACCCATATTAAATAGCACCATTATTTTCCTATAATTGAGTTTCCTCCTCAGAATTTTAGGAAATAACTAGGAAATAGTCAAGAAAAGAAGAGGACTTATTGGAATTTTCTCCATCATTTGAATCTCACTTACAAGGATTAATGAGCAGGAGAAGGAAGCTTTTGTTATAAGAATAGAGTAAGACTTAGAGCCTTTATAACAACTATTTGTTGATTTAGTAGAAATTGTGTTTCACTAGCAGGGTCATTCATCAGCATGAGGCACTAGCAGCAATGTGCACAAAAAAATCAATTTTCCAGAAGACTGAGAGCTTACCAGAAGTCTTACGCTTTGAAGGCAGGAGATTCACTTTGGTTGCTAATGAGTAAAAAGGAAGAATAAATGAACATTTTAAACCAAGGCACACATCATCGTTGTGCTGTGTCAAGTTTTATCAGTCAAAGCAGTTTAACAAAATTTTATGGATTTAGTAACCTTTTATAGTGGAAATAAATCATTTGGGTTCTAAAAAATTTGAAACATTCCATATTTCATATAGATATTATTGATATGTGTTGTCATCATTATCATCATCACCATTATAATCATAATCAGAATTATTTGGAATTTTAGTTAATTATGGACTGTAAAATGACAATGTTTCATTACTCTGAAGACCATAATATATAATTATACTATTTAATTACTTATCCATTAGCATTTTCATACCTATTCTCTAGCCAACAATTTTTTTCCACATTTAGGGTTAGAGACAGGGCATATTACAGGTAAGTTTTTCATTGAGAGTAGAGCCCTCACTTCCACAAGCTCTTCTATCTATCCCTGCCTTATGAGGAAATAGCACCTGAAATAAATCTTGAGTGCAGCTCTATAGCTCTGAAATGAGTGGGACAGAGCAGTGCCTACCTTTAAAAGCTTTGAGATGAGGGAAAGTACTCATATAGGCCCTGGTCAGAATGGACAGGCTATAGATATTGGGTCATTTGAGATGGCACCTAGGGGAAGAAGGTCAGGTTTGTGTTAGAACACTTGAAGAGAGGGTGAAAATGACAATACTTAGAAATCACTTACTTTAAGATTTTACTGAGGACTGACACTAATATCTAGCCTGCATATTTGACCATATAACTCCCCAGAAGTGAAAAGTTTGGAAGTCAATTAGCTTGAACAGGTATATTTAGGCTACCAATCCTTTTGCAATGGTCAACATCTTGCTTAGTAGATAACACCCATACAATATAATTTTGTCTTCTGATTTTACAGATGATGAAACTGAAGCTCAAAGAAGGAAGAAATTCACCCAACATTACCCAGGCAAGAAGTTGAGAGCCAGGTCTGGAAACCAGGTCCTAAGAATCCCAGCCATGAGCATCTTTCTAACATCATTGATTGTTTTTGCAACTTGGATAATATGAGATCAAGTGCCAAAGGCTAATAACATTCTTCTAAATGTGTTTTTTCAGAGTCCCAGGCTGTCCTGACTCTTGGGAGAATAGAAGTTACATTTACTGGTTACAGTGTATTCACCTCTGAAGTCATGTGCCTCCATTACTCATGAAACACTGCCTTCTAAAGCCAACTTCATACTACTGACAATATTATTTTTTGAGAAACTTCTTTGGTCTCTTATTGATGGTCTTAACGGAATCAATGGACTCAGAAGATATCTCTCTCTTTGTTTCTGAGATACTCACATTAGCTTTTTCAAGTAGCTGCTGCTGTTGCTGTTGTTTTTATTCCCATTTCAGAAATAGATACCTAAGGTTCTAAAAGGAGGTATCTTCCTCAAAGTCACATAGCCAAAATACTGTGGAACAGGGACTGAACTTCAGATCCCACTCCTACAATGCTTTGCATTCTTTACTCTTTGAATACCTCTCTGAAATATATTAGATGGAGACTAAGATTAGCTCCTCTGAAACTAAATTAAAATCTCCATGAGTTATGTATGTGCTTCTTAATTAGGGTATGTCTGGTAGGTAGTAATAGGACCTGAGTCATTACCTCAGAGAACTAGGGTGGGAAAGAAACTGACAACAAAAAGTTCTATACTTAGGAACAAAATATTCCCAGAGAAAGAAAACGTTGGCTACACAGGGGAAACAGAAGTAAACGAAGATCAATGACTAGTTTCCACAAATCTTTTTGAAGACTCAAGCCACTGGGGAAGTAACCATTTGCTTTATGGAATTATGAGATATTTACACTTCATGGTTTATTCAGAATCAAGTACAGAGATACAATAAGCAATGTGTGCTCATTTATGAAAAGGGGTCTTCAGGGGACAATCAGGTATCAAACTTAATTCTTACTATATAAGTGTTTTCTGTTATAGAATGCATTTGTTCCCTGGAAGAAACTGACATTTTGTATAAGTTCAAATAGGAGGTGCAGTAAATATATTTTATTCAGCACGTTTTAGAATGGATGGAATGCCTGCAAATAAAAAATTCTTTTAAATGAAGTATTAATTTTTGTTTATAGTGATTTTAATTTTATGATAACTAAGGGTCTTGAGAACTATAAGAACTAGAGTTGTCTGAAAATGCCCCCATCAAGCATCTGTAAGAAGGAAATTATTTACTTGTGAAAATATAAGACTTTTTCTTCTATGAAGATAGAAAATAACTGCTTGTGGCAGTGTGAACATTTGGCTGTTTTCCCTGGGTGCTAGAAGATGCTTGTGCCCATGCCTTGAATCAAATGCATGTTTCTGGTCTCCATAACGCAGGGAAAACTCCGTTCAGTCTCATCTCACTCCATACTCTTCAACACATGAAGCCATCTTCATGAAGCAATGATTTCACCATTTTATCTTCTGAATCAAGGATGTTTAGTAGCTCTAAACAACTTGCACTAATGATTCCCCAAGATGCCTCATGCAGTAGAAATAACATAGGATTTGGAGTTAGACAAAGCTGCATTCTAATCCATGTTCTTCTAATGTGTCATGCTTGCAAGGCATTCAAACTTTCTGAACTTCGTTTTCTGCTTCTCTAAAGAAATGAGAAGATGAATATCTACCTCAATGGTTATTTTGAATATTAGAGATAATGTTGTTGAAGATTGTTTTAAAAGGGCCCCAATAATTTCTCCTATTCTTGCCTGCATGCCACTGTTCAATGTGACATTACAACTCCTTTCATCAAAAGGTACTGTCTATTTCTCCACTGCTGAATCTGAAATTGGCCATGTGATAAGCTTTGGCAAATTGAACATTATCAAGCAATGGAAACATAGGCTTGAATTGAAAATTGCTTGCACATTGAGTCCGATCCTCTCCTTCCCCTTTCGGAACCTAGCCAACAAGTAAAGAAGCCTGGGCTAGTTTGCTGGGTAATGAGAAATACAGGACCCATTCATCCCTATTGCTACAGTTGACAAGAAGCCAACTCCCAGAAGCTAACTGAAGATTAAGGAGTCCAGCCATGATAATCAGAACTATCCAGGTGAGCTCAGCGTAAATTCACAACCTGCAAAATCATGAACTAAATAAATAGTTTTTGTTTTAAACTACCCAGTTTTGAGGTGAATTGTTACACAGTAAAAGTTAAGCAATACAAATGAATGTAGAGTCTATTACAGACCATGGAATGTGGTAGATCCTTGAAAATGATATTTCTCCATCCTCCCTAATATGACGTGATCTGAACTTTCCAAATTCTAGTTACTCACCTACATGAAACTTTTCAAAGCTTTGACATATCTGTCATGCTTCTTTCTCTCTCTTTGCCTATGAACTTATATCTCTCCAAAATCCATCCTATTTTAAGCATATATTTCAAATAGCAACACCTTAACAAGGCATTCTTTCCCTTTTGTAATCTAATATGATCACTTTTATTTTTATGATCCTCTATTATGTATAGCTGAAATACACTTTGCAGCATTTAAGATATTAATGAACTGTTCAATAATTGATTTATATTTGTGGGTCTTCATTCAGTGAGTAAATAAATCTTTATTGAATTGTTAACTACATGTAAGACTATGTGATAGATTCTGGAGACAGAGAGATGAATAAGACATAGTCCCACCCTTGAGTTATTCACAGAAATAGGAAATGCAGACAAGTAACAGTGATGGAGTTTAATTTGTGCTATAAGAGAGTTATGTACGGTAGTGGCAGCTTCGGATGGTTAGGAAAATCTTTACAGATGAACTTATATTTTAGAATTCCACACCATCCTCCCACCAACACCCATATATCTCTCTGGTAAACTCAGTCTTCCAATATTCAGAGGGAATAGTGTATATAAAGTTACTAAGAAAATGTGTTTAGTGTTTGGCACATAACAACACCTTTTTTTTTTACTTTTTTTTTATTTCAGTTTATTATGGGGGTACAAAATTTCACGTTATATATATTGCCCATGTCCCGCCCATGCCCCCGAGTCAGAGCTTCAAGCGTGTCCATTCCCCAGACAGTGCGCATCGCACTCATCATGTAGTTATACCCCCATCCACTCCCCCTACCCCCTATCCCCCCGAGACAGAACATTCAAGTGTGTCTATTCCCCAGACAGTGCACAACACACTCATCATGTAGGTATACACTCATCTCCTCCCCCCACCTCCCACCTCAGTCCGAAACCCAATTGTTATTATACCCAAATGTGCACTTAGGTGATGATTGGGGAAACCAATTTGATGGTGAGTACATGTGGTGCTTATTTTTCCATTCTTGAGATTCTTCACTTAATAGAATGGGTTCCAACTCTCTCTAGGAGAAAAGGGATTCTATATCACTGTTATTTCTTATAGCTGAGTAAATACTCCATGGTATACATATACCACATTTTACTAATTCACTCATGAATTGATGGGCATTTGGGTTGTTTCCACATCTTTGCAATTGTGAATTGTGCTGCTATAAACATTCGGGTACAGGTGTCTTTTTTATAGAATGACTTTTGTTCTTTTGGGTGGATGCCCAATAATGGGATTGCTGGATTGAATGGTAGATGTACTTAAATCTATTTCAGGTATCTCCATAATGCTTTCCACAGGGGTTGCACTAGTTTGCAGTCCCACCAGCAGTGTATGAGTATTCCTGTCTCTCCGCATCCATGCCAACATGTATTATTTTGGGACTTTTTGATAAAGGCCAATCTCACTGGAGTTAAGTGATATCTCATTGTGGTTTTGATTTGCATTTTCCTGATGATTAGAGATGTTGAACATTTTTTCACCTTTATTTTTTCCTGTTTATGTTAAATTGGAATTATTATTTCTATTTCACAGATGAGTAAATTGTGGCTAGAAATGTTAAACAATTTGCCTAAGATCTTTTTTTTTTCTTTCAAGCTATACCGTAAGCATTTTGAGGACAGAGGCCACATCATCAAACTCTTTTCTTCATAAATCATATAGGACCTAAACAATTTTCAATAAACACATATGGAATTAAAGATAAAAAGGATCTAGATGTAATAGTTCTCTCTTCTGTGTTAGGAAATAACTCAGTGGCATCCCTTTTATCTTCAACATGGTATACAGGTCCCTGAAGGGACCTTGGCCAATATGTCTTTGTAAACTCTACTCGTTCTTATCTCAACATTACTATTTATGCTCTAGCCAAACTGAACTTCTCTCAGATCTTAGAATGTGCCAAATCTTGTCCTGGGCCTTTAACCTGTGCTATTTCCTTTGCCTGAAATATTCCCCTTCTCTATGTGCCACCCTTCATCCCTATACTTGGCCAACTCTTATTCATCCTTCAAATTTCAGCTCAAGCTACTCAGACAAAGTCAGGTCTTCCTGTCAGAAATGCCATTATAATTTTGTGCATCTTTATAATTCTATTAAATAGTTATTTAAATAGTTATATATTTATACTTTATCCTTTTCTCTAGACTGATAGCACTCTAAGAGGAATCTCTTGTGCACTACCTTGTCCCCAGTAGTGACTGGCATATAGTAGGCATTCACAACATTTTTTCATTAATTTAAATAAATGTATTTAGTAAAGAGTTCAGTGTCTGTCCTGTGTAGACACAGGTATTTTTTTTTGTCATGAAAAATATTTTTTGGTGTTACAGTATGGCTTTAAATGGCACCATGCTTGAAATAGGTCTATGCACATTGTACCCACTGTGCACTTGGGTCCATATTGTATATACAATACCTTGATTGATAATGAAAGATATGTGACTCCCAAGAAGTCAGTGGTAATGCAAAGGTTTCACTTCTATTAAATTGGGACTTTCTAAAAATAAATAATATCAAAATGATCATGGGAAATATATATATATTTTCTTTCCTTAATTTTTAAAAATAAGCCAATGTCTACTACTGGAAAGCTTTCAGAAAGATTTTAGAAGCTATTTACATCAACTTTCAAGGATATCCTATTAAAAAGGAGCTCAGGCACAATTTGTTGTGTGTGTTAGATAAATTTTGTTTGTGGTTGATGTTTATATATATATATGTATATATATATGTGTGTATGTATATATATGTGTGTATATATATATATATATATATATATATATATATACACATACACATATGCTTTTTCCATGGAGTAAAGAGCAAATGTTTTCCAATTATTAAAAAATAATAAAATCACTGAATAATCATCATTGGAATGTGTGTCTGGAATCTTTAATTAATTGCATTATGAAAACAAAAGTGTTTTGAGAATACTGATTCCAGGCAGCATAACACAAGGGTCAAAACTCAGATCTTGTATTAGTATGAAACTGGGTTTGAATTTGAACTTGTCTACCATGCAGTGTGTATTGGTGGGACTTTGAACAAGTTATTTAATCATCTTAGTCTCAGGTTTCTTACCTGTGAAAGAGAGATCATAATAGTATCTGCCTCATTGGGTTATTATAAGATTTAAGGGAGATAATCCATCTTAAGTACTTAACTAACATCAACTACATAGTTACTATTTGTTCAATGAAATTGTTTAGTGTCAAAATTATTGATAATGATTGCTACAAAGAGAAAGGATTAGGGAGATCATTTTAAGCAAGGGCACTGAGTTAAAAATGCATGGAACTAGGGCTATAAAAAGAGTACAAAGTATATTTGGGGTCAGTGAGAAAAAGCTTCTACTTTAATCGCAGAGTTTATTAAGGACACTATTAGAAAATCAGACTGGGGATATACATATGGAAGATAATAATTTGGAACTCTAAGTTATAAGCAACAGGAAGTCATTTAAGTAACTGTTTTCTAAACGACAGGTTTGCCATATATGTTCTGCTACAATTTCAGAATAGCAGGGAAGGCTTTAGTTTTTACTAACCATTGAGAAATAACTCTATTGTAAAATCATGTGCTTTGTTTAAATGTGTTTTCAAAGTGATATCCTGCTATAAGCATGGATTTGTAGCTGCAAGTTCTTTAATGATAAGCAATTTGTCTCAAAGTATCAAATACCTTTGCTCTCTGAGTGATAGATGTTAATAACAATTTGATACAATGTAGTCAGTAAACACCTATCAGAAGAATGCTGATTAAAAAGACAAAAAAATACTGCTTTCAGAGCAAAAGTTGTTCTCAAGTATTCATACTTCTAACATGCCAATAGACCAAGTGATCATAATTACCAATCTCTTCTTTATACTGAATAGAAATGGGAAGATCCCTAAAGAAAAGGAACATAAAACCAGTGAAAAATGTCTTTAGAAGCAAAACAAAGGGAAAGAAATTATAACAGAGTAGTTACAGATTCATTCATTCATTCTTTCATGTATTCATTCACTGAACAAGAGTTTATTCTTCTACTTGGTAAAGCCCACTTTTACCTTCAAAGGAAAATATGAGCAATCCTGACCCAAGTGCCCAATTCATGAGTGGATTAACAAATGTGGTATATGTATACTATGGAATACTACACAGCCCTGAAGAAGGATGAATCAAGACCTTTTGCAACAATTTGGCTTGAACTGGAGACCATTATCCTAAGTGAAGTATCTAAAGAATGGAAAAACAAACACCATATGTACTCACTATAAAACTGGAACTGATCGATGAGCACATATGTGCATGGAGGGAAGTAAAACTCAGGAAATCAAGCGGGGTGGGGGAGGAGAGGGTGAGCAAAAATCTACCTAACAGGTACAATGAACACTACCTGGGTGATTGGCACACTTATAAGTGACTCAAGCATAACAAAATTGATACATGTAACCAAAAACATTTGTACCCCCATAATATTTTGAAATAAATTTTAGAAAAGGTTAACAGCAGAAGGCTCAGAGATAAGGGTATGTCCTTTCAATTAGGCAAGTAGATAGCCAAGCAAATAAAATAAGCCTTCTGGTTATGAGAGAGGTAAGCCACCAGCAAAATGTAAAAGAACTCCCCTGCCTTCACAATGACATAATATCAAGTTTTGTTATGACTCCTTTACATATGGCCAGAGAAGTTTAAGTTTAAATACTGAAAAGAGCTAACGTTTGGTCCTGAGAAAAACTTAAATTAAACAGTGATGTATTTTTAACTCTTCTCAAGTTTTACTGAAATGCCCAAATTTGCATATGTCTTTAAATTGTGCTCCAGTTTGTTTCCTATTTAATTATTGTATTTTAACAAACATGATCGTTACCAAAAGTTTGGCACTTATCCCTGAGTTGGCATCAGAAGAATGAGTACAAGTGGTTTGAGGAGAAGGAAAGAAGGGTTTGTTAATTTGCCAGCAAATGAGGAGGCTGGCAGATTCCTATCTCAAAATACCAGTGTACTGCTTCTGAGCAGAAGTACAGATCTTTTAAAGATTCTGATTAATACCACAGTCCCATCTTTGGCTAAGACTGTATTGTGACCTCTGACTGGATTCATTCCATCTTTGATGGCACAAAAATAAAAGGAAACTCCCCTGCCCCTCCTGACCACTGGCCTGAGGCAGGGATGCAGGTCCTAGTTCTCCAAAAGGAGTGGGGGATGTTTTAGAGAGACATAAAACATTTTTGCCATTTTTAAGCCATTTCTTCTGTTACATGATCAACTGTTGAACAAGGATTTGTCTTGAAACCTTCTGAGTGTAAAAGAATGCCCTTCTTTTTGCCTCATTTAACCACAACCATGGAGCCTAGTTTTCCAAATACAAGGCTACTATTCCAAAACTGTCAACATGGTGAGAGCTGATCCTAGCTGGGGTCCAAATACTTAGGTGTAAATGATGTTTTCCCATTACTTTGAAACACCACTGAAATCAAATGAGGAGTTGTTTAGAAAACAAACAGCTTAATGCCCTCGTTTCATTGAAAATAGATAACTACTTTTAAGTCAATTCATTTGTGTAGATATTACCTTTGAGTAATAGCAGTCATTATAAATTGTGGGAACTACCCTTACATTTCATTAACTTTGGCAAACATTTTCAAATACACTCAGCATTATCAATGCATTTAGAAGAGATAGTATAATAACCCTTTATATGTTTATATGTGTATAACATTACATTTTAAAAGTATATTATGTACACTTTTTCATATGATCCTAACAACACTCTTTGAATTTTTTTTCTCATTTTACAAATAAGTGATGCTCAGAGAAATTAAGAAGCGCACACAAGGTCATACGTTTAGTACATGGCAGACACACTACTAGAATTTAGGCTTCTAATTCTAAGTCCAGTGCTGCTTCCATTTTATCAAGCCAAGCATCTTGTCTCTCAAAAAGTGAGAAGATCAGAACCTTGAAATTCCTTCTTTAGAAAGACTTTAGTTTTTTGCTCTTTACCTCATTAATCCTAACATTTCCTTATATCTCTTAAATCATGGCCTTCTCTCACTACCGACATCCAGAGTTTTATGCTTATCCTGCCAAAGTAGAACCACAGATTTCTTCATAGAGAAATTCCTACAGGGAATTTTTTTATGATGTTTGTAAGAATACTACTCTAGAAACAGCAGTTCACCACTGAGATACTGGTAGTCTATTCTAATGATTAGGATAGGGTATGGACAATTCTAAATAGAAAAGCAAAGTTATATAACTCTGTGTCATATTCTTTCGATAATCAGTGGGCTGAGTTTTTTAAGCAGCAGATCTAGGAAATTGAATAGAACGCTGTTCCCTGTAGGTCCTGGGTGTGTCAATTAATTAGCATGAGAGTCTAGATCTAAAGAACACTTCCAAGCATATTTTTTAGACTCAGGCTGGATGACAAAGCAAAGATCATCAAATTCTGAGCCCTGAATGTCAATTCTTCATTTCACTGTCAATGTGTGTATCTTGGATAGATGTATAAGAAAACCAACATGATTTGGTAACATTTTTTTAGTATCTGCTATTATCCAAAACAATGATTTTGAGCTTAGATTGAATTGTTAAGCTTTTCTTTCTTCAAAAGTTAGAGATTTTTTTTTTTTTTTTAAGACAGAGTCTCACTCTGTTGCCCAGGCTAGAGTGAGTGCCATGGCATCAGCCTAGCTCACAGCAACCTCAAACTCCTGGGCTCAAGCGAACCTCCTGCCTCAGCCTCCCGAGTAGCTGGGACTACAGGCGTGTGCCACCATGCCTGGATAATTTTTTCTATATATATTTTTAGCTGTCCATATAATTTCTTTCTATTTTTAGTAGGGATGGGGTCTCGCTGTTGCTCAGGCTGGTCTCGAACTCCTGAGCTCAAACAATCCACCCGCCTCAGCTTCCCAGAGTGCTAGGATTACAGGCATGAGCCACCGTGCCCGGCCTAAAAGTTAGAGATTCTTGAATCTCTCCCAACAGTAAGTGGAAGGAGCAAATAAAAGGATGGGTGGTTCAGAGACGGCCAATTTACACAACTGGGGAAAACAAACATGTTTTCCATCTTGTAAATGGTAAATTGTGAAAGGTTAGAGGCATATATGCTTTCTCCAGTCCAAGAAACACTGCTCAGGCTTCAAAACTTTTCAAAATCTGACATCCTCCTATCTACCCAAAATTATCTCCCACAACTCTCCAATAGCAGTCTGAAACAGTCAGCCAGATCTCCTTATTGCTTGCTGAAAATAAAATGGTCTTTCCCACAGTCATGAATTTATTCATGCTATTTCTCTTATGTAGGATGCACTCCCTATTTCCTTTTACTAATCTAAATTTAATTTATCTTTAAAATCCTGCTCAAGCCCTAGCTTATTCTAGAGGCCATCTCTGACTTGATTGACTTATAATGATCAATCTCTTTTATGCTGATACAAATTAAATATTAAGTCAGTAGGTGTTATTTTGTATGGACTGCTCTTGTATCTATACAACAGAGAAAGTTCTTGGAGGTCAGGAGCTTTATTTTTTTCACCCAAACCTAAAAAATGCACAGACCTGCTAAAACAGTACCTGGAAGTATGTTGCAGATTGAATTGTCTGAGAAGCAGATTCTTACTTGGAATTTGGTGGGATGGATGTTTATTAGGGGGTACCCATGAGATCAATAACTGTCGAAGGGAGGAGAAGAAAGTAGAATTGAGCAGAGGGAGATACTGAGCTACAGTGCAGGTCTGAAACCTCAGCCAACCCCACGGGGAGCTCTAGAGCTAGAATGGCCGATGGGGCCAAAATTGTTGGACGTTCATAACCCTACCTCAAGTCATTGGACAGTGGCTTCCCCTAACAGGGTATGAACTTGGGCAGTCCTTTAAGGGGTTGAATGCACTCCCAGCAGCTAGGGCAACAGATCTTTCCTTGATATAGATGGCACATTTCCATGTCTATTAAAGTTATAGCTGCATAGAAAGATGTTCAGTGAATTTTTGTTGAATGCTAGAAAATCTTGCAGTGGTGCTAGCTAGCAAGAGAATGAATCAGGGGAAGCTTTTGTCTGTCAGTCTGGTTGGATGGTCCTATTTGATAGCTATTGAGAAGGCTTTTCTAAGGAGCACTTCCCTTCCAAGGTAAGAGAAGTGACTAAATTTTTGCGATACACCCCAAGTTACCCCATCAAGGAGTAACAATTATAATTGTTTTTGAAGAATCTCCAGTAAATGTTATATTACGAAAAAGAACTTTAGAAAAAAATGTACATTTTAGTAGGTCATTCATTATAGGTGCTCTCTCATCAGAACTTATGGGACTCCTGCAAAAATGACTGGGAATCAGATTTCATGTTTGATGTCTTCTAGAAAATAATATTCTTCTCATTCTAATTAGGGCAACCATCAAAGATATCTGAAGCTTATTTGGCATTGTCTAGAACATGCTGCATGTGTGACTGCCCCAAGTGACAGGAGAGAGCCAAAATCAAGTCCCAGCAATGGTTTTAGCAGGATTCCACCTGCCAAAATTAATTGTGACAGAAACTTAGCCAACTCCTATAGAATTACCCTCCAACTCTATCTTCTATGCTTGGCTTGTCTGTCCAAATGAATTACAAACTCATCCAGAACAGAGATTGTGTATTATTTGTATCCTATCACGTTATACAGTAGAGGTTAAATGAGGTTTTGAAACCATGCCTGCAGAAACTTGCCAGTAACTGTATCACAGGGCTCATATTTTCTTGACCATATTGAAGATACTTTTTTTTCAAACCAGTGTATTTTACTAAAATGAAATACTTTCAATCTCAGTGTTTCTGCAGTGGCCTTACATGCTGAGAATAGTCCAATGGGTGCCATGTACCCCACATTCTAAAGCAAGGGGCTATAATAATTTAGACCACAGTACCATGCTAATATATTGTGAAAAAGCTTTTGTTGCCACTAACCAGGCCAAGATTCTGAGCAGGGCTGAGGAGGAAGAAGGTATTGACACTGTGAATTTAAAGAATCTAGGGTGAGAATGAATAAAGTTGCTCCCTGCTTTGAAGTTCTTTCCATTAAAGTCCACCTCATTCCATAAACTCAATGACACAAAATCTCCCATTAATATGGCATTGATATTTTCTGTGAGTAGTTCAATCCTTGAGGTATATCATCCTAGAAATTTTATTTCCACAGGATAATTACAATTATTCTCAGCCCTATTCATACTCTGATAGCCAATATTCTTTTCTGACAAAATTAAGTATTTGGGAGCAAATCGTAACTATGCACCAGGCTTCATGTCAGTACAAATGCACGCAGATACTAATGCTATGCTCAATTTTTTAGAAACCAAAATATTGAGGCCAACGGCTGGCTTATCATTGAACATGTATGTAGCTGGACTAGTGCTTAAAGACAGAGGCTGTACATCTTCTATAATGAGGATAAACACATTAAAAGTAGGCCAATCTAAAGCATCAAAAAATCCTAAGCCACTGTTCTTCCTTTTGCCAGAGAAAGCAACAAGAAAATGCAAAATGTTGATAGTAATTTATAGAGTAACAGGGAGATATGGCTGAGTTGAGAATGGCCTGAATTTCTGGAGTACAAATTCACTAGTGAGTTAAACTAACTATTAATAAATGGACTCCAAATTAAAACATTTATTTTACACATTAAATTAAAAAAATAAAAAAATGATAATAGCTAGTGGAGAATGTAGACAATTAAGACACTTGAGAGACTAGTGGTAAGGTTCTACATTGGTACAGTATTTCTGGAGGTTAATTATATAATAATTATCAAAAGTTTTAAAAAGCATATCCTTTAATATGCATAGTCTACATCTAGAAAAGTATACTATTGGAAATATAAATGTATGTATAGATACAGATATCTAATGTAATATTATCTATAATTGTGGGAAAAAAAAACAGAAACAACCTATTGCTCATAATTAGGGAGTTAATTAAATGAATTGTGTGCATCCATCTAACTGAATACTATAGGACCATTAAAAGCTATGATGTCTATTTATATATGTTAACATAAAAAGATGCCTAAAACATTATGTGAAAAGTTCAGTTGAGAACTCAGGAAAATCAGCAAGAAAAAAATCAAACAACCCTATCAAAAAGTGGGCAAAGGACATGAATAGAAATTTTTCAAAAGAAGACAGAAGAATGGCCAACAAACATATGAAAAAATGTTCAACATCTCTAATCATCAGGGAAATGCAAATCAAAACCACAATGAGATATCACTTAACTCCAGTGAGAATGGCCTTTATCAAAAAGTCCCGAAACAATACATGTTGGTGTGGATGCAGAGAGACAGGAACACTCATACACTGCTGGTGGGACTGCAAACTAGTGCAACCCGTGTGGAAAGCAACATGGAGATGCCTTAAACAGTTACAAGTAGACCTACCATTTGATCCAGCAATCCCGTTATTGGGCATCTACCCCAAAGAACAAAAGACATTCTATAAAAAAGACATCTGCACTCAAATGTTTATAGCAGCACAATTCACAGTTGCAAAGATATGGAAACAACTTACCTGCCCATCAATACATGAGTGGATTAATAAAATGTGGTATATATATATACCATGGAGTACTACTCAGCTATAAGAAATAATGGGGACATAGAATCTCTTGTATTCTCCTGGATAGAGTTGGAACCCATTCTACTAAGTGAAGTATCCCAAGAATGGAAAAATAAGCACCACATGTACTCACCAGCAAATTGGTTTCACTGATCATCACCTAAGAACACATTCAGGAATAACATTAATCGAGTGTTAGGCAGATGTGGGGGAGGGGAGAGGATGGGTGTATACATACATAATGAGTGCAATGCGCACTCTCTAGGGGATGGACACGTTTGAAGCTCTGACTCGCGGTGGGGGGCAAGGGCAATATATGTAACCTAAACTTTTGTACCCCCACAATATGCTGAAATAATAATAAAAAAGAAATATCAATGTGTATAGTATAATCCCCTTTTTCATTAAAATCCCTTTAATATGTAAATAAAATATGTATGGATACATATACTACATAAGAAAAGTTTTGAGAAAAATACATTGATCATCCATTATATTCCTAGAGGTCCATGAACTGCACATTCAGAACCCTGGCCACACCCACTGTCCCACTAAGTTTGGCACTGTACTTTATTTGGGTACGTTAAAGCTATTTGTTTTCCTCTCTTTTTCCTCTTCAAATCTTGCATACTCTATCATTTTCAGAAGTAAAAGTCCTATTTTTTCTTCAAATTTTTTAATAAATGTTAGTACCACTATGTATTTTCATGCACTGATTTTCTACTAAATGCTAAGACAGAAATAACGCACTAAAATTATTGTGTTACTACTCAAATATCTTGTACACAATGACATGGACTTTATATGCATGCACATTATACAATCTTTACTTTAAGGAAAATTTTATTATAGTCAACTATTGAACCAGCTCATATTGAGAAAGAGAACAATTGGAACTCCCTGTAGTATGTTTTCTTTAACTTATGACAAGCAAGTTAAGTGAAACAATGAATTTATTTGATTATGCCTCCTGGATATATGAACCAGAACATAAAGGCTACTGCTACCATTTTAGCACAGATTATTTTTTACAATACATTTGGGACTCACTGAAAAAAATGTAGTTTCGATCAAATGGGACTGTCGATCTCTGCATTCTTAGACTTTATGAGATTAAATGATGTCAATTATGATGAATCTGGCCTTAGGGTTTGGTGGGAGTAATCTCAAAAGCCTTTTAAAGTAGATCCAATTGCACTGGTTTAACTAAAATGTATGAAGTCACTAGGAATAGTCCTACATTTTTGAGCCCAGATATATTTCCAAATACCCCTCCTTCAGAAAAACGTCATCGTCCATAAATCTCAGTAATTCCTTTGCAGGTTGTAGGTAGGTCTCCATTTAGCAAATGGCATTCTCAGTAGGGTTTATTCTTCTTCAAGATACTCTGGATGTTACAATTAATTACTTTATAAGCTCATTCTATTATTCATTTATACATTGTTAAACATTCTGGGATTCATTTTGCTTATAGCTGTAATTACACAAAGGTTCTTCTAGTGGTTCTTGGTTGGGTATTGAGAGAGGAGATCTCTGAAGGAAACAATATCTTTAATAAGTCGTAAGATGTGATTTAGGATATACATATGGCAAAGATGATTCTGAGGAGAAAGTTAACTTTTTCATTCAAGTTGAGTAGATATTGGGTCATGTTAAAAAAATAAAACATCTAATTGTGGTTTTCATTTGCACTTCATTGATGATTAGAGATGTTGAGCATTTTTTCATATGTTCATTGGCCATTAGTCTGTCTTCTTTTGAAAGTTTCTGTTCATATCCTTTGCCCACTTTTTGATAGGGTTGTTTGATTTTTTCTTGCTAATTTTCCTGAGTCCTATAGAGATTCCAGTTATCAGCCCTTTATTGGATGTGTAACATGCAAGTATTTTCTCCCATTCTGTAGGTTGTGTTTGCTCTCGTGATAGATTCCTTGGCTGTGCAGGAGCTTTTTAATTTAATCAAGTTCCATCTATTTATTTTTGTTGTTTCTGTGATTTCCTTTGGGGTCTTCTTCATAAATTCTTTGCCTTATCTCAAATGAGAATGGCCTTTATCAAAAAGTCCCAAAACAATAAATGTTGGTGTGGATGTGGAGAGATAAGAACACTCATACACTGCTGGTGAGACTGCAAACTAGTATAAACTCTGTGGAAAGCAATATGGAGATACCTGAAAGAGCTACAAGTAGAACTACCATTTGATCCAGCAATCCCATTACTTGGCATCTACCCAAAGAACAAAAGGCATTCTATTAAAAAGCAGCACAATTCACAATTGCAAAGAGGTGGAAACAACCCAGGTGCCCATCAATACATGAGTGGATTAATAAAATGTGGTATATGTATACCATGGAGTTCTACTCAGCCACAAAAAACAATGGTGATCTAGCACCTCTTATATTATCCTGGATAGAGCTGGAGCCCATTATACTAAGTGAGGTATCCCAAGAATGGAAAAACAAGTGCTACATGTACTCACCATCAAATTGGTATTAACTGATCAACACTTAAGTGCACCTACAGTAATAAGTAATAACATTCATCAGATGTTGGGCAGATGGGAGCGGGGAGGAGGGGATGGGTATATACACACCTAATGGGTGCGGTGCACACCTTCTGGGAGATGGACAGGCTTAAAGCTCTGACTCGGGTGGGGCAACAGCAATATATGTAACCTAAACATTTGTACCCTCATAATATGCTGAAATAAAAAAAAACAGATCTAAGAAAGCTTTCAGATGCATTTCCAGCACGTTTCTGAAAGAGAGTTTTAAGATATTTTTAAAAGAAGTGTATTGCATTCTTGAAGTTAACTTTTCAATAAAAATTACTCCTTGCTTAAAATTCAATTATCTCTTTGAGGTAAGAATATATTTTAGTAAGCTCAAGAATAGTTTACCAATTCATACTAATTCCTAGAAATTGGTGATATAAGAAAACAAACAAGGTAGCAGAGAAAGTGTTCTTTCTTCCTTATTACAGAAAAAAAGGCAACAAATTAGTGTTTACTCTTTATGAATGCATTACTGAAGGTACCAGCAAAATTTCTGTTGCACATTTGAAAATGACAATGGAACTTTGCAACATTACCTGACATTAAATCTGAGCAGAGCAAAGCAGGGCTAGTGTTGCCTTAGAGGTAACTTATGCTTTTTGTTAAAATATAGCAACTCTATATGGACATGGCTAATACAATTGTTCCATTCTTGCTAGGTCTCCAACACACATTTCTATTCTGTTGGTAGTTATTACATGTGTAATGATCAACCAGCTAATCTAAATTAAACGTTCAAAGTATTAAGAAATATATTTGAATTTATTAGGGCAAAAGCATGAGACCTTGAGACTGGAAACATTTTTGACACCTCAAAAAAGTAAACTTTTATACATTCAAACATATTAATGTACAAAAGTCACTCTTCCTTTACTGAATATTTACATAGCTGGTAGATGAAAAAATAAAGTCATTATTTTCTTGCCAACCCATCTTTTGATTTTCCATCTATTCTGATAAAGGAGATTTTGAATTCTATACCACAATCCTATAGAGGTATAATATGTATACTAGATAAAAACTGAAGATATATATATATGTTTTTTCTGTGCATATAAGTGACATTATTGTCAAAAAAAGTCATTGGTAATTAGACAGAGGGAATAAGGAGAAAGAATGCTAGAACCTTAGAGACAGAAGGGATCGTAAGTGGTTATGGGGACCTGATTCTGATTACACAGGACAGATCATTATGTTTTCTTCCTGAAGCTCTCTAAGAAACAGATTTCATGATCTCTGTTCTTCATTGTTTCTCATATTTTATCAGAGTTATATCTGAGACTTTTTTGTGTGTCTCAACAATTTCAATTTTAGCCTATAGGTACCTTTTTGGGTCTCTTCTACTGTGAACCACATATAAAAATTGATTAGCATTTTTCTCATAATGGCTATCTAATTTAATTGAAATGATTGTTGACCCATCTTCAATTTCCATGTTAAATTTCCTCAGAGAATTCAACTCTCTTATTTGCATATTAGCTTTGACTCTTCTCAAAAAACTTTCTGGATAATTTATATCTTCTTAAAAATATGATGAGCCCAAATTGCCTATCTGTTCTTGTCCTTATTCCACTCTCTTACCAAACTTCTTTTTTCTTTTAATTTCAGAAACATTTTGGCTACATAAATTGCTTTTGTACCATTTGAGTCAAAGTTATAAGTGTGCCCATCTCACAGGTAGTGTGCATTGTACCCGTTAGGTGTGAATTTAGCCATCCCTGCCTCCCCCTCTCACCTGATTGATTTCCAATGAATCTTATTTCCATATGTGCACATAGTGTTGATCAATTAGTTCCAACAACCTTCTTATGTCTGTGGTCTCAAATATCTATCATCTCTGTGCTTTTGGCTTCTAGCTTTGATCTTCACAAGCACTTGTTTTGTATCTCCACCCATATACTAGATAGCATCACTTGCATAGTCCAATGTGACTCATTGTATCTAAAAGAAAATTCCTTTTCTTTTATTCAAATAAGCCTCCCTTTAGATCCCATGGTTCTATTAATGATATTTCCATCTCTCCACTCATCTGGGTCATCCTGTAAGACAGATGATGACCTAGCACTTCTCTAAAATTCTGGAGAATGAGGTCAGGATATAATGACAGGCCTAAGAATAGGGGCCATGCAGTTTCTAGATTGAACCAGAAAATAAAAACAAAACAACAACAAAAATAACCCCAGCTAGATTGGCTACATCAAATATCATCTGTGCTTTGGAATTGATGATGTTAGTATTTGGAACAACAAAAGTGGCGCCTCTTAGAAATAGTTCTCAAACTGTAAACTATCTAAATCCTGACAATTATATAAGATAGAATATTTGAGTGTGTTGACCCAAGACAGTATCAAAAACAAAGAGATCATAGCTGCTTAAAAGAAAGCCTTCACTTGGGAATACCTCCTTCCTCCAGATAATCATGGATCTTGGCACAATCAGCATTTTAGATGGATACTTTTCAGAACTGTTCATATCATTACTGACTCATTAAAAAAAACTAGAAATAAAAGCAAATTTAAAAGATTTTAATTTAGTATGGCCTTTAAATTCAATAAATTTTCATTACATTAGAACTTGTCTTTGATATTCAGCCTCTAAGGTCAGAGTTTCCAATTCAGAAGTTTTAAAAATAAGATCGATTTGCTTAGTTTTAGTACATGAGCCAACCAAAATATTGTTAGTACCATTTATCTGAGCAGCTTCTCTTGCTATTTGTGTTTAGAAAATAATTAATGAATTTCTAAAAAAAAAAAAAAAAAAAAAAAACTCAAGTAATTTTGCTCTACATTAATGGTTTGTTTGGCTTGTAGCCTAGGTTGGGTCTTTGGGATTGCCAAAAAAAAAAAAAAAAAATCTATAGAATGCCCTGGTAAGACTGGTTTTTGGTGCTTAAAGCTGGAGAAAGAGCTATGCTTTTCACATTCTGACCTATAAACCATGAAACATTTGTTCAAAACTTAATTTTTTCCGTGCTAATGGAGATATTACTGTAACACTTTTTGATTGGTTAAGAGTTAATCTCGGGGACAAAAGATGGCGGAGTGGAGGTAACCTCCTGGATTCCTGCTCCCAGAGAGGGAGGCATAGATCTCAGTCTGCTACACGTGAGCGGATCATTCCCTCGCAAGAACAGCATTGTGAATCGACGGAGAATCAGCGTGGAACACAAAAGGCAGGAAAAAGAAAAGGTGAACGGGAGATAAGATCACGAAAATCTGGAGAGTGCAAGACAATCTATACAGAGTAGAGCCTGGGACGGCTGTGCCCACCTCACCAGTGAGTGAGGTGGGATCAGTCTCACAGGAGAACGTCTTGCTTCCCCACTGGCCTCCACACCCACTCAGACAGGGATCTGCCTGAAATCAGTGAAAAATTACCATGGGAGATGTGGGGCTCTGTGGAAAGGAGACATTAGCAGGAAGCATCTTGAAGTCCCTGAGCTCTGTGCCAGGACTGCACTGGGCCAGGGAGGGACTGGTCTGGGCTACCTCTGGAGGCAGTTAGGAGACACGTAAATTGCCTCTACCACTCAGCGGGTCCAGATCAATGGAGGTGAACACTAAATAGGGGACTCTAACCTGGAAACTGCCTCGGGCTAATAGGCCCACTCAGGGTGGATCAAAAGGAGCCAGAGCTCCTGCTAAACAGGCATGAAATTGTGGGAGTGTGACATAAAAGAGATAAGGGGGCATACTGATGACTCAGCCCCCAAACACAGTACCTGCCAACCCCCGAACAATCACCCCCAGTGCTGGCAATCTGCAGGAGGGCAGTTGCCATTTTTGGGGTCCACAACCTAGGTGCTGCAGTGTGATATGGTGTTGGGTGGCTCCCTTCCCCCAGCCTGGGGACTCTCATGAGGAGCTCCACAGCCAACATCATACTGAATGGGGAAAAATTGAAAGCATTCCCACTTAGAACTGGAACCAGACAAGGCTGCCCACTGTCCCCACTCCTAATCTGAAAGTTCTTGTGAGAGCAATCAGGCAAGAGAGCAGAATCAAGGGTGTCCAAATGGGGACAGAAGAGATCAAACTCTTACTCTTTGCTGATGATATGATATTACATCTAGAAAACCCCAAGGATTCAACCAAGAGACTCCTGGAGTTGATCAATGAATTCAGTAAGTCTCAGGATACAAAATCAATACACACAAAACACAGGCATTCATATATGCCAATAACAGTCAAACTGAAAACCAAATTAAAGACTCAATACCCTTCATAACAGCAACAAAGAAAATAAAGTACCTAGAAATATATTTAACTAAGGAGGTAAAGGACCTCTTCAGGGAGAACTATGAAACACTGAGGAAAGAAATTGCAGGGCATGTAAACAGGTGGAAAACCATACCATGCTCGTGGATTGGAAGAATCAACATTGTTAACATGTCTATGCTATCCAAAGGGATCTACAGATTCAATGAAATCTCTATTAAATTACCAATATCATTTTTCACAGATATAGAAAAAAATAATTTTATGCTTTGTATGGAACCAGAGGAGACCTCATTTAGCAAAAGGAATTTTAGGCAATAAGAAAAAAATGGGAGGTATTAATTTACCAGACTTCAAACTATACTACAAGGATGTGGTTATTAAATCATCTTGGTATTGGTACAAGAACAGGGACACAGACCAGTGGAACAGAACTGAGAATCCAGATATAAAACCATCCTCATATAGCCATCTAATCTTTGAAAAAGCAGACAAAAACATATACTGGGGAAAAGATTCCTTTTTCAATAAATGGTGCTGGGAAAACTGGATAGCCACATGTAGAACACTGAAACAAGACCCACACTTTTCACCTCTCACAAAAATCAAATCACAGTGGATAACAGACTTAAACCTACGGTGTGAAACTATTAGAATTCTAGAAGAAAATGTGGGAAAAACTCTTCTAGACATTGGCCTAGGCAAAGAATTTATGAAGAAGACCCCAAAGGCAATCACAGCAACAATAAAAATAAATAAATGGGACCTGATTAAATTGAAAAGCTTCTGTACAGCCAAAGAAACTGTCATGAGAACAAACAGACAACCTACAGAATGGGAAAAAAATTTCACATGCTACACATTCAGTAAAGGGCTGATAACTAGAATCTATTTAGAACTCAGGAAAATCAGCAAGAAAAAAATCAAACAACCCTATCAGAAAGTGGGCAAAGGACATGAATAGAAATTTTTCAAAAGAAGACAGAAGAATGGCCAACAAACATATGAAAAAATGCTCAACATCTCTAATCATCAGGGAAATGCAAATCAAAACCACAATGAGATATCACTTAACTCCAGTGAGAATGGCTTTTATCAAAAAGTCCCAAAACAATAAATGTTGGCATGGATGTGGAGAGACAGGAACACTCATACACTGCTGGTGGGATTGCAGACTAGTGCAACCTCTGTGAAAAGCAATATGGAGATACCTTATGGGGCATCTATTCAAAAGAACAAAAGACATTCTATAAAAAAGACATCTGCAGTCGAATGTTTATAGCAGCACAATTCACAATTGCAAAGATGTGGAAACAACCCAAGTGCCCATCAATCCATGAGTGGATTAATAAAATGTGGTATATGTATACCATGGAATACTACTCAGTTATAAGAAATAATGGGGATATAGCACCTCTTATATTATCCTAGATAGAGGTTGAGCCCATTCTACTAAGTGAAGCATCCCAAGAATGGAAAAAGAAGCACCACATGTACTCATCATCAAATTGGTTTCACTGATCAACACCTAAGTGCACATATAGGAATAACATTTATCGGGCATCCAGCAGATGTGGGGAGGGGAGGGGATGGATGTATACATACACAATGAGTGTGATGCGCACCATCTAGGGGATGGACATGCTTGAAGCTCTAATTTGGGGAGGGAGGGGGGCAAGGGCAATATACATAACCTAAACATTTGTACCCCCATAATATGCTGAAATAAAAAAATGAGTTAATCTCTTCTTAGCTTCAATACTCTCTCTGACTCATTTGCAGGGGAGAGAGAGTACAAAGAGGGAGAGCACATTCCAGACCAGTGGTTCTCAAAGGGAATGATACTGGATCCTAGAGATCATTTTGGGACTTTTAGAAGACAATTTTGAGTCATAAAAATTATAGGGAGTGAGCTCTACTGGCATTTAATGATCAAGAGCTAGGGATTCAATGAGCAGGTACCACAGAAAATGATCCTGTGTCTTATATGACTTTTGAATGTCCTGTTAGACATTCTTTTACGATATATTATCTGAGCTAAATAAATGCCTGAATCTGGAAAACTATCTGAGCTTATAAAATTTAACTCCAGAATACATATAAACAAAGTCAATTTGATTAATTTTAATAAACATTGTATTTTTCAACAATGCAGCTGGCACATAAATTGAGGAAGTAATTGGGGAATGAAGGACCTTGGTTTATGTAGAATTTTACCAGGACTTGCTCATCATTCAGAAAATTACATGGTATTTGAATTGGCAATTTAAAATTCCTAAATTGGTTTGAATTTTTAGCTGTCAAACTTGTAGTGTGGTTATATATATATGTGTAGTGCATTGTGCCATCTATTGTAGTCAAGTTCAGGTATCCAAATATTGAAATACTTATTTTATTATGATATACTTTTAAAATTCTACTTTAAGTTATATAGTAGGCACTGTATTGTGTTTTTAATTGTGCATGCACAGAGGTTATATTAACTATCAATTTCAGCACAGTAAAGAGGATGCCATGACTTACTTGTTATTAAAAATAAGGGCATTGGACCTGAACGTTCATTGAAACTCTTTTAGAACAAAGATTGAAGCATTGAGAATATTACTCTTTGTAGAGGTCACTTTAACTATCTATGAAATTGAGATAATTAACCCATTGTGGTACTGTAAGGGTAAAATCAGATTATGCATATAGCACAAATTATAGTGCCTATTACATAGAAAGTACTCAATAAAATAGGCTATTATTATTATTTTTATATGATTATCTCTGGTAATTTATGCCACACTTTATAAAATATAAATAACATATATGGTATAGAATATATATTCCACTTGGCACAGTTGAACATCATTCTTCCCAATCACCATCACTCAGCTTGTATGTCCCAAAAGTTCTTGCATTGTCTCTTATCCCATAAGCTGATCCTTTTCAGTCTCCTTTTCTTGTTACCTTTCATCCCCATAACCTTTTAACTTTGGAGCAGCCCAAGGTTCAGAGCTTGGACATCTTGTGATTCCTATACACATTACGCTGTCGGTGGTCTTATCCTGTTCCATGGCTTTAAGCAATATCCATATCCTAATAATTCCCAAATCCATATGTCCAGTTAGGAACACTTTCTCAAACTTCAGCCTCATATATACAACTGCCAACTTGATACCTCTGGTTATATATCTAATATGCATCTCAAATTAACATGTCTAAAAACCAAACTCCTGATATCTCCCCATCTGAAAACAAATACCACATGTTCTCACTAATAAATAGGAGGTAACAGTGGATACACACGGTCATATAGTGGTGTAAAGGACATTGGAAACTAAGAAGGGTGTTGGGGGGAGGGGAGGGATAAAAATTTACCTTTGGGGTACAATGTACACTACTCTGATGATGGGCACACTAAAATCCCTGTCTTAAGCATTATACAATTCATCCATGTAACAAAAACTCTTGTACTCAACTTAATATTTTGAAATAAAAATAAAAACATAAAAAAGAACACCTGTTAGGATGAAATCATAAGAATATTTTAAAAATTAAAAATAACAATTTTCTACTACCATTTTTTCCTCTCTGTTATTGAATCTTCACCTTTCTAGTAGCTTAGGAAAAGAAATCCTGAAAACACTATTGCCTACTCTCTTTCATTCACACCTTATAAACCAGTATATTTTACCAAATCCTCTCATTGGCTCTACTCAAAAAATATCTTGATTATGACCATTGTTACCACTTTCACTGCTGCCACCCTGGTATAAATCACCATCATCTCTGCCCTGGATGATTACCATGTCACCCTAACTGTTCTCCCTTCTTTCACTCTTGCCCCTCACCTCCACTATATTCACAACATAATAGCCAGAGTGATCCTTTTAAAGCATAAACACTCCAGTGCCTCCCCATCTCACTCATAGTAAATGCCAAACCTGTACAATGACTTATGAATTCCTAAACTATATGGCTTTCCAACCTCATTACTATTTTCTCCCTTGCTCTCTAAATTCAATTGCCCCTATCTTTGTACTGTTTCTAGAAAAAAATTTCCTGCCTAAGGGACTTTGCACTCTCTATTTCCTCTGCCCAGACCATTATCCCCCCAGTTATCTTCATGACTTTCTCCATCATATTCTTAAGGTATTTGCTCCAATACCAAATATATTCAATTAGGTTTACCCTGACAGTCCTATTTAAAATTGAAAACCACTTCATTGGGTACTCCCTACTCTACCCTCATTATCCTCTTACCCGATTTATCTTTTTCTCCATCGAACAAACCACCAACATACACTATAACTTATTCATTTATTTTGTTTATTATTTGTCTTCCTGCATTATAATGTAAAGACCATGAGGCAGAGATTTGTCATTTTTATTTATTTTTGTATCCCTTGCACCTAGAACAATGTCTGGCATGTTAGGAGGTGCTTAATAAATATTTATCAAATAAATACATGAATGTTATACCTTTTATTTAATAAATCACTGAATATAACACAACTGAAATATTACCTTGTCAATGATGCCAACACCTATTACATAAATAATTCCAGGAAAAAATCTATTTCAAATCATTGGTGCCTATACATCTATTTGATTTATACAACAAAGCAAAGTAAAATGAAACCCAGCACTTTTATAAAGTGCTTTGAAATAGAGGTACACAAAATTGTTTCACATCTATTTTTTACCATAAATCTAACAATTTTGAGTGGTATACAAGATAGGGAATATTATCTTCATTTAACAGATGAAGAAATTAGGTTTCAGAAAATAAGTCATTAGACAAGGAACCTGTGTCTTCTCATTTCTGGTCACTCTACTTTCTCCTAATGCTTATGTACACTTTTATCTATGATTCTCTGTACATAGGCTTAATAGAGCAACCACTAACATGGATTCAATTAGCCAGATAATCTATAATTAATTCTTCCAAACAATTTACTGTGCTTTTTTATTGTGGAATGGAAAAAAGTGACCTAATTGCTTTGACACTCCTGACTTTTTGTATATCCCTGTCATTAAAACTACATGTGTGGTATTCACAGAATCTGCATCATAGCATTGGAAGAACCATGAAAGAAAGGCCATGTGTTCTTCATGTGTTTTTAACACTTGTCACCTCTGAGATGTCTTTTGCTTTAGGAACTCAATAAATATATCTTTGTGATGGATGAAAGTAGGCCAAGTGAGTACAAATAAATTATGACAGACAAGATAACTTTTCTTTGCTTACCTCCTCATGCAGTAGTAATATTTGTAGGATACATTGTCAGTATTCCAAATAGAAATAGAATATGCCAAAGAATAGACTTCCAATAGATATCCTCAGATATTCTATTCATTGCTTTAAATACATGGTGTGATCTTTGGAGAAATAAGAGATCCAATTGATGACAGAGCAATTAATGAGACTGAATGTCAACAAATTATATAAAAGGTATTTATCATCTCAAGACACATTGGAAAGGTAGCAAACACTTGGGGATATTTTATCTTTAGATAAATAATGAAGCTGCTGATCATAAAGATCTGCTAAAGTAAAATGGAACATATGGATTATGACATTTATTTAATCACTAATCTCATGCCCATGTATTTTGGGCTAAAGGAATGTTTTCAATATTAATTGAGCAAAGAAAAAAAAAACCTTAAGTTAGCACTAAGAATTAACAGACATCATTCAGGTAATACATTTTCCAGAAAGACAAGACTGAAGCATAAAATGCCAGTGGTTATTGTATCCCAATTCATTTGCTATTTTCTCCCTGATTTTTGTGAAGCTAATATTAGAGTCAGTTACATCCTCTATTTCCTAGGTTGTCTATGTGAATAGACAGGTTAATGATTTTAAATACCAATATTGTACTATATCTTATGTTTCATAAATGAAAATGTCTTACCTAAAAGATCCCTTCTCTCAATGAACACCCTGAATTTTATAATACCTACAAGGTCCACCTTTCATTGTTTCACTTTCCTTATTAATGTACATGTGATTCAAGCATTCACAGATAGTGAAGTAGAATTATCCTCTCCCATATTAATATTCACATAGACAACCTAGGTAATAGAGGATGTAACTGACTCTAATACTAGCCTCACAAAAATCAGGGAGAAAATAAATTGGAAGCAAATGAATTGGGATACAATAACCACTGGCATTCATAAAACCATCCTCAGATAGCCATCTAATATTTGAAAAAGCAGACAAAAACATACTCTGGGGAAAAGAATCCTTATTCAATAAATGGTGCTGGGAAAACTGGATAGCCACATCTAGAAGACTGAAACAGGACCCACACCTTTCACCTCTCACAAAAATCAAATCACGGTGGATAACAGACTTAAACCTACGGTGTGAAACTATTAGAATTCTAGAAGAAAATGTGGGAAAGTCCCTTCTAGACATTGGCCTAGGCAAAGAATTTATGAAGAAGACCCCAAAGGCAATCACAGAAACAACAAAAATAAATAAATGAGACCTGATTAAATTGAAAAGCTTCTGCACAGCCAAAGAAACTGTCACGAGAGTAAACAGACAACCTACAGAATGGGAAAAAATTTTCACATGTTACACATCCGATAAAGGGCTGATAACTAGAATCTATTTAGAACTCAGGAAAATCAGCAAGAAAAAAATCAAACAACCCTATCAGAAAGTGGGCAAAGGACATGAATAGAAATTTTTCAAAAGAAGACAGAAGAATGGCCAACAAACATATGAAAAAATGCTCAACATCTCTAATCATCAGGGAAATGCAAATCAAAACCACAATGAGATATCACTTAAAACTCCAGTGAGAATGACCTTTATCAAAAAGTCCCAAAACAATACATGTTGGCATGGATGCAGAGAGACAAGAACACTCATACACTGCTGGTGGGACTGCAAACTAGTGCAACCCCTGTGGAAAGCAATATGGAGATATCTTAAACAGATACAAGTAGACCTACCATTTGATCCAGCAATCCCATTATGGGGCATCTACCCAAAAGAACAAAAGACATTCTATAAAAAAGACATCTGCACCCGAATGTTTATAGCAGCACAGTTCACAATCGCAAACGTGGAAACAACCCAAATGCCCATTAATACATGAGTGTATTAGTAAAATGTGGTATATGTATATCATGGAGTATTACTCAGCTATAAGAAATAACGGTGATATAGAATCTCTTATGTTCTCCTGGAGAGAGTTGGAACCCATTCTACTAAGTGAAGCATCCCAAGAGTGGAAAAATAAGCACCACATGTACTCATCAGCAAATTGGTTTCCCTGATCATTACCTAAGTGCACATTTGGGAATAACACCAATTGGGTGTCGGGCAGATGTGGGGGGGATGGGTGTATACCTACATAATGAGTGCAATGTGCACTGTCTGGGGAATGGACACCCTTGAAGCTCTGACTCGGGGGGGATGGGGGGGAATGGGCAATATATATAACCTGAACTTTTGTACCCCCATAATAAGCTGAAATAAAAAAAATTAAAAAAATAAAAAAAATAATAAAATCATTAACCTAACAATAAATGTTATTTAACCAGGGCTGAGTTTCTTGACATAAATGTTAAAATGCCCATTAATAAGATTCTATACACTGATATCACATCTGGAAGTTTCCGTAGACACATGTTATAGAGTTCTAAGTTGATAACTATTCTAGAGAATTGATTTGTGCTTTGTAGAGAGGCACTGGGTATTTCTCTATTAGAAGTGAAGTGATTTGATTAAACTATTCATGTGGCTATTTTCAGCTGTCAATGAGTTTCAAAACAGCAACCTTTAAATATATATACACATAATACTTATTCCTATAGGAATAAATCACACCTGATGATAGTATATACTCCTTTATGCTTCTGGATTTGGTTTACTAGGATTTTTTTTGAGAATTTGTGCATAGATATTCATAGGGATATTGCAGTTTTCTTGTAGAATCCTTATCTGCCTTTGATATGAGAGTAATGCTGGTCTCACAGATAAGTTTGGAAGTGTCCCCTCCTCAATCTTTTGGAAGAGTTTGACAAGTTTTAGTGTTATGTATTCTTTTAAAAATATATATATTTTATTGTGGTAAAATACACATAACATAAAATTCACAATTTTAACCATATTTTCTTTTTTATTGATACATAATAATTGTACATCTTCATGGAGTACGTGTTATATTTTGATATAAGCATATAACATATAATGACCAAATTAGGGTAATTGGGACATGATTAACCTGAAACATTTATCATTGCTTTATGTGGGGAATTTTAACCATTTTAAAGTTCAGTGGTATTAAATACATTGACAATGTTGTGTAGTCATCACCACCAGAACTTTTTCATCTTCCCAAACTGAAATTCTGTACCCGTTAAACAATAACTTCCAATTTTCTCTTCCTCCTCCCAGCCTACAATTCTACTTTCTGGCTGTTTTAATTTGACTATTTTAGGTACCTCATGTAGACAGAATCATATAATATTTGTCCTTTTGTGACTGGCTTATTTCACGTAGCAGAGTGTCCTCAAGGCTCATCTATGTTGTAGCTTGTGTCAGAATTTCCTTCCTTTTTAAAGGCTGACTAATATTCCTTTGTGTGGATATGTGACAGTTTATCCATTCATCCATGGATGCACATGAGCTGCTTCCACCTCTTGACTACTGTGAAAAATACTGCTATGAATATGGATATACAAATATTCATTTTAATCTCTGCTTTCAATTCCTTTGGGAAAGTACTTGGGAGTAAAATTGTTGGATCATATGGTAATTCTATTTTTAATTTTTTGAGGAACTACTGTTTTTCCAAAGCATCTACATCATTTTACATTTCCACCAACAATGTACAAGGGTTTCAATTTCTCCACATCCTCACATTTCACTTACATTTAAAAAATCTTGTCCTAAAAGAGACGGCAGGATTTAAAGTGAGTTGGGATTGTGATTTCTGAGCACGTGAGAAGGTGAATTGAGCTCATGGCATGGGAGAGAGGAATGAAGAGTTTTCTTGCTGTTATTGATTTCTAGTTTTGTTCCATCAAGACTGGAAAACATATTTTGTATAATGTCAATAGTTTAAAATTTATTAAGACTTGTTCTGTGCTTAACATAGTCTATCCTGGAGAATATTCTACGTGTACTTGAGGAAAATATGTATTCTGCTCTTGTTGGGTGGAGTGTTCTAGGTCCAATTGGTTTATGAAGTTTTTCAAGGCCTCTATTTGTCTGTCTGGATGTTCTATCCATTATTGACAGTGAGAGGTTTAAGTCTGCAACTATCACTGTAGAAATGTATTTTTCTCCCTTTAATTCTGCCAATGTGTGTGTCATATATCTTGGAGCTCTAATGTTCAATGCATATATGTTTATAATTGTTAAATCTTCCCGGTGAATTGACCCTTTTATTAATATTAGGTCCTTCATTGTCTCTTGTAATGGTTTTGAGTTTCAGTCTATTTTGTTTGATATTAGTAAGCCACCTCTGTTCTTTCTTGGTTACTATTTGCACGTAATATCCTTTTCCATTCTTTTGCCTTCAACCTATTTGTTTCTTTACATTTAAATTGACTCTCTTATGGACCACATATAATTGGATCATTATTTCTTTTATACATTCTGCCAATCTGTGCCTTTTGATTGGAGAATTAATCCATTTACATTTAAAGCATTTTATCATGAGGAAGGACTTATTTTGCCATTTTTAATTTGCCTTCTGCATGTAATCTTGATTGTGTTTCTCATTTCCTCCATTAACCATTTTCAGCATTTAGGTAATTTTTTGTAGTGACATTTTTAGATTCATTCTCTTTCTTTTGTGTATATTCTATAGATATTTTCTTTGTGGTTACCATGGGGATTCATATAACATCCTAAAGTTGTAACAATCTAATTTGAATTGATACCAATATAACTTCAATCACATACAAAAACTCTACTCATATATAGCCTCCCCTACTTTATGTTATTGATGTCACGAATTGCATCTTTATATATCGTGGACCCATTATTACAGACTCATAATTATTTTTATGTTTTTGTCTCTTAAATTCTATAGAAAATCAAAAGTGAAGTTACAAACTAAAAGTATATAATACTAATTTTTTATATTTGTCCATGTACTTTTATTGGAGATCCTTTTATCTTCTTATGGTATCAAGTTACTTTCTAGCATCCATTTATTTCAATTTGAAGAATTCCCTTAAGCTTTCTTGTAGGGTATCCCTAGGGATAATAATCTCCCTCAGCATTTTTTTTTTTTAATCTGGAAATGTCTTAATTTCTCCCTATTTTTTGAAGGACAGTTTTGCTAAATGTAGAATTCTCCATTGACAGTTTTATTTTCTCCCCAGCATTTTAAATATATCTGCCTATTGCATTTTGATTTTTAATGTCTCGGCTAATAAATTGGTTGACAATCTTATTAAGTATCACTTGTACATGATAAGTCATTTCTTGTTGCTTGCAAGATAATCTGTCATTGCCTATTGACAGTTATTTTTTTTATAATGTGTGTGTCTCTGGTTTCATCCTACTTGGAATTTGTTGAGTTTCTTGGATTTGTAGATTCATGTCTCCTTAAAGTTGGGAAGTTTTGGCCATCATTTCTTCATATAATTTCTCTGTCATTTTCTCTCTTCTTGTTTTTAAATTCCTTTTATATATGTGTTGGTCCACTTGATGATATCCCTTAAGCTCTGTCACTTTTTTTCACTCTTTATCATTCTGCTCCTCAAATGTGATAATTTCAATTTTCCTGTGTTCAAGGTCATTGATCCTGAGTTCTGTTTGCTCAAATATGCTATTGAACTCCTCTATTGAATACTGAATTTTTCAATTCAGTTATTGTTTTCAGATTTTATATTTGGTTATTTTATGTAATTTCTATAACTTTGTTGATATTCTTGTTTTGTTCATATATCATTTTCTGATGTCTTTTTAGTTCCCTTTTCTTGTTTGTTTGTTTTTAGCATTTTGAGTATATTAAGACAGTTGTTTTAAAATCTTTCTCTAGTAAGTTTGATGTCTCTGCTTCCTCACGGATAGCTTCTGCCAATTTATCTTCTTCCTTTGAATGGGTGATGATTTCCTGTTTATTTGTATGCCTTATCATGTTTTTTGTTGAAAATTTGGCATTCAAAAATACAGACACCTTTTCCAGTCATTGCAGACTGCCCTGTACTAGGATAATCCTTCATTGATTAGCTGAGCTTGCTCTAAGACTAGGGATCAGCCTGAGGTGAAAGTTGAAGTTCGTTTCAGGTGCTTTCTTAGCACACATCTTGCTCTGGCCTGTATTTGGCTTTCTCAATTCCCTTGTATACACAGCTGCTTTTGAATGGCTTAATTTATCAAAGTTTCGTTCCAGCTTCTTGTGGGGATCTTTGATGGTCTATTTTATGTCTCCACCCACAAAATCTTGCCCTAGGCATCTGTAGGTCTGTAGTTTCCTTACAACTTTCACAAGAGGTGGCCACTACTTTTCCCAGGCTGAGATCTATCTGAGTTAGGCAAGACAGAAGCCTGTCCTTCAGGCAAGATTTAGACTGCTTAGAATGATGAAAATAATATCTTCTCTGCTCCCTCAGGTTCAAGGGAGGGAATTGAGATCTGGCCTACTGCTTCCTTCAGACCAAGACCACCTGCACTGCACAAGGGTCTTGGGGTAAGAACAAGTAAAAATGCCACAAAATTTTCTATCATTTTGAATGTGACTTTTTCTTGATTGGGCATTTTCTTGGTCACCGTAGACCTCTGACTTTTTTTCCAAAGCTCCTATAAGGTTAGTTCAGCCAGGTTCTGATTGTTTTTTGGTGTTCCTGTGGAGGAAAAATAGTTTCCCTCCTAGTCTGCTATTTTTAAGTTTTTTAAAAGAATATTTAAGTGTTTCACTCTCAGCCACCTCTCTTACTTTCCTGCTCTAAACCTAAAAAAACAAACAAACAAACAAAAACAGGTAGAATTCTCTTGGCTACATCTCTTAGGCAAATAAGTACAAAAGGTTAAATTTCCATAGATTTCTAGTCTTCAAAGAATTTCCACTGCTATACTTGAAATTGTCATTATGCTTTATGCTTTTGAAGTGTGAAAAGAAAGTCGTTTATAATAAATCACTTTTTAAAAAATTCAAAAAGTACATAGACATTAATTAGTGATTACATGGAAATATAAAGACCAAAATACTGTCCAGTGGTTCCATATAATCAAATGTAGAGCTTAGAAAAGTAAAGAAACATTGAGCTGATAAAAAAGGAAATGAAAATAAAAAATAGAAAGGAATGCTTAAAAATGTAAGTCTAATAAAAGTTGGTATTAGCTTATTTTTTTGCAATTTATTTTCATTTCCTTAATTTCTTATACTTTTTGTGTTCAGACACTGATAAATGGATCAAAGTGTAATTTTGTCCAAAGAACTCAATTTATGTCCTTCTGGCTGGAGAACTTATTGAAGTACTTTGCACAAAATAATTAAAACTGTAATTGATCCAAGAATTACTTTGTTAAAACTTCAAACATAAATAAGCAGTATTTCATGTATATTTGCAGAATGTTGAAAAACACAAGTTGAATGTGGAGAGCTAAAACCCTAAAAATCCAAGTATATAAATTTTTCATTTCCATTTTTCATATTCAAGATGGCTGTTGAATAAATTGAACAAAGTCTTTCCTAACCATTATCTCATAGTTCCAATGACTGAGATGTTGAGTTATATTAGATAGACAGTATTAGGTAGACTACAAACGTAGTTTTCCAGAAAAAATGCTCATTCTTCTCAAAAGTTTGTAATAATTGTGAATGTTCTTAGGCAAGTTCTCAAAACTTGCTGGCTTGAGAAAATAGTATAAAATGAAATAACATCAACATAAAACCTAAATCAGGATCTCTCTCTCTCTCTCTCTCTCTCCCTCCTCCACCCCTCCGCCACACAAATACAGTCTAGGGCTGAAGAACTAATGCAAAAGGGCAGAACTGTCTGGCAAATGTTGGAGAAGTCTATACTGTAGTTAATCCAACAGGTGTCAGAGGGTTTTTGTGGGCTTTGATACCAGAGCAACCATATCCTATTTTCCTCAAGCCATTCCAATGCAGTCCAATGTAATTAATTTTAATTAATTAATCACCCACTGGGTTGCTATAGGCTATGATCTATTTTTTAATGAACATGACTGGGAATTTCAAATTCGCATGAAAATAGCTGAAGGGAAACAAGCCAGAACAGTCATTTCTAATTCCCTCCTATGGTACTCAACACAAAGGGGTCATATTATTGCTGGAGTTATGTAATAAAGCTGATGTGGGCTTTTTATGACATCTGTGATATTGTTAGAAGTGCAAAGCCAGGCACGGTAGCTCACACCTGTGATGCTAACACTTTGGGAGGTCAAGACAGGAGGATCACTTGAGGCCCAGAGTTTGAGACCAGCCTGAGCAAGAGCAAAACCATGTCTCTACAAAAAATAGAAAAATTAGCTGGGGATGGTGGCATGCACCTGTAGTCCCAGCTACCTGGAAGGTTAAGGCAGGAGGATCGCTTGAGCCCAGGAGTTTGAGGTTATAGTGAGCTATGATCGTGGCCATTGCACTCTAGCCTGGGTGACGGAGCAAGACCCTGTCTCAAAAAAAAAAAAAAAAAAAAAAAAGGGAAGTGCGTGCTAATTACTAAATATGGACACAAATATCATCTATATAACAAGACAACTAAGCCAATTATAAAAAATTAATCTCCTCAGTTGAATTTAGACTGTGAGCAAGTTGCTGAAATTATGACATTATTTTTTAAAAGATTTTGAAAAGCCACTTCAGGTCCAATTAAAAAAAATACTTTTCAGAAATTCAACTGAATGACAAATTGATTGGTCACTGGGGATTTCCAATCAGATAGCTCAGATTTTCTCCTTAGGGAATCTGCTCCAAATATGTCTGTTTCCTCCGGTAAGTATGTTTTTCATCACATGCAAACCCACTGGTTATATATTAGCGTGAAATTCACTGTGGGCGTTCCTACAGGATGTAGCAGGCAAAATGAGTAGATTTAACCTGACTCTGAAATTTTTTTCCAGCTATCTTCAGCACTGAGAGATATCTTTTCACTTAAACTCAATTGCTTAACTTCCCTATAGAAAACCTTTCCAATTTTCCCTTCCAAATAAGATGTATCTAGCTCTTGTCCTACAAATGAGCAGAGAATATTCTAGACAATGCCAGGTGCATCCCTATTAACTCCAAAATCTCTCACATTTCATAACATAGTGCATAGTTTTCTTATACTCTTCAGCCCCCTTAGAAAATTCTTCTCCTGACTGGGGATGATCATTTTGTACTGTGTCAACCTGGCTAAACTTGAAACATGTATAGTTCTGGGTTTGAGTTTACCACAAGAGAAATATGCACAAAATTTGGAAGGTAGAAGTCAAATAGAAACCATTATATTCTGAAAGTTGGTGTAGGGTCCTGAAGCTGCTTTTTCATGTTATTGCTGATCTACTGGATCATCTGGTTGGCATGGGGCTGCAGCCAGTCCCACAGCTCTCCAATGTCCACCAGATCTCCACCTTAGACTTCTCCATGTCCTGATCCAGGCATGTGTATAGCTCCAGGGCAAGGGCATCAACTCATTCTACAGGTTAATTGTATTGTTGAGAACAGAAGTGATGGGAAACAAGCATGGATTTCAGTTTGTCCTCGTAACTTTTATTTGTTCTTATGGGTTCCAGTTTGTTCTCATGGATTTCATTTTGTTCACACTCTCCCCTCTTTGATATCCAATTTTCTGACAACTATTGGCCTTGCTGATTAAGCCATGTCAGGTATATCACTAGGCATAGAGACAACAACCTTCCACAGAAATTCTCATTGGTTTCAACAATTGCCTGTTATCTAACCTCTACATCAGCCTTTTATTCTTTCACACACATAGTGATTCTGCATCTCCAACTGAACCCTAACCAAAACACTGTTACACATAAAATATATTGTCCTTGAATGGGGGAGTGTTCTTAATATGGGTCATGGTAGATGCTGCTGCTTTTCTGGATAATTCTGAATAACATCATGATACTTCTGTTAGACCAGAAATTTATGTATGGAGGATAGCTTCCAAATACTAATTCTATAAAAAGTATAAGTTTCTTCTGTTCCATTTACTAGCTAGGACATTTGGCATTCTTTTAAATGAAGATCTTATTATTTTGTAGCCCAGGGCAATGGTTTGACCTTTTCAATATTCCATAATTAGATTGGCTGCAATTCGACTTTGCCTCCTGTTTACAATCTAAGCAGCCTCTGGGAAAGGGGCAGAGTGGCCAGCTGTTCACAGTTGAAAATATTTTAAAGGTCAAAGAAATAGAGCATTTTAAGTGTCTATTCTACTGAAATGTATTCAATTTTTCATGGGGATCAAAGAAACAGGATACGTACCCTCTGTAAAACAAAGATGAGATTGTGAAGTTTTGCTTCATCACTTCAGCAATTTCTCAACTGACCTATGTAGATGTCTTGACCCTTAGACAAAGAAAGGTGTGCTTCTTAAACTATTTTGGTCTGTGTCATTCTTGGGTCACCCCCTCCTCCCACTCACAGCATACTTGTCTCTGTTTATTACTACAAAAATAGGGTACCTCAACAAAATTTAAAGACAAGCATAATGCTTCCATATAAAAAGATGAATGAAGTGATATCTGGTTTGTGAGATAGTCATATTTCAAGAAGTGCAAATGTTAACAGACTAGATTGCTCAGATTAATAGAATTTGTGGGTTTAACTACAATTCTTTATGTTTTAACATTTGTTTCTAAACCATTTGTTTCTAAATTATTTAAACAAATGTTCCTCGTAATGAGTAGATTCTAATGAATATCATTAGATATTGATAATTGACACAATCATGTTAATATTGAGTGATTTTTAGAATTGGATTTGGACATGATGTGAATTCCTAAGGAAGTACTGACCTCATAGTATAATCTGAAAGTTATTTTTGTTATTGCTTATTTGGTTTTTTTGTTTTGTTTGTTTTTTACTCAGCCAAATAATAAAAATTAAGTTTCTAACAGGAATATTTCTATTTCTCTAGTGAATATACAAACACTATACACAGATAAATTAATACCTTGATTGGCTTGGTCTCAGAAAATTGAGTTTTATCAGATTAGGGTAAATATCATTATTGTTACCTGAATTTGAAAACAAAAACATGCTTTGGCATCTATATAAATTTCTTCAGGAAATAATGAGAGACCCAGGGTTATTTAATCAGCAGTGTCATCCCTTTATTGAGTGAAGATGTTAAATTAAATTATTTTGTAAGATTTTTTGCCAGGATTAAAATTTGCCTTTCTGTTAATGTATACTATGGAAGACTTAGGGTTATTTCTGAGGAGAAGGAATTAGGTAAGCTATCTGGACTTGGAGTGAAGGGAGAGAACTGTTATCTGATCTACCTCAGGAAAGAATCCATGGAGGAGCTTGATAACTCTAACTTGAGAAAAGATGTGGGAAGGGAGTGGGAAAAGACTCATATTTTCTTTTTTTTTTCATTTAAAAAAATAGACTTTATCTTTCAGAGCATTTTAGTTCCCAGCAAAATTCAGAAGCACATAGAGTTCCCATATACCCCCTTCCCTCACACACAAACACAGCGTCTTCCACTATCAACATCCTGAACCAGAGAGGTGCATTTGTTATAACTGATGAACTTTCATTGACCCATCATAATCACCCAAAGTGCATTTCCTTTTATTGCTGAATAATATTCCATTGTCTGGATGAATCTACAGTTTATTTATCCATTCACCTACTGAAGGAAATGTTGGTAGCTTCCAAGTTTTGGCAATTATGAATAAAGCTACGATAAACATCCATGTGCAAGCATTTGTGTGGATGTAAGTTTTCATTTCATTTAGGTAAATACCAAGGAGCACAATTGCTGGATTATATGGTGAGAGTATGTTTAGTTTTATAAGAAACTGCCAAACTGTCTTCCAAACTGGCGGTAACATTTTGCATTCGCACCAGCAATGAATGAGAGTTCCTGTTGCTCTGCATCCTTGTCAGCATTTAATGTTGTCAGTGTTTTGGATTTTGGCCATTCTAATTGGTTTATAGTGGTATCTCATTGTTCCTTTAATTTGAAGTTCCCTAATGACATATGATATAGAGCACTTTTTCATATAATTACTTGCCATCAGTATAGCTTCTTTGGTGAGGTGTCAGTTCAGGTCACTTGCCCATTTTATAATTGGCTTGGTCATTTTCTTATTGTTGAGTTTTACGAGTTCTTTGTATATTTTGGATAACTGTCCTTTATCATATATGTCTTTTGCAAATATTTCCTTCTAATCTGTGGCTTGTCTTCTCATTCTCTTAACAATATCTTTCACAGAGCAGAAGCTTATAAATTTAATAAAGTCCAATTTACCAATGCTTTCTTTCATGATTCATGCCTTTGGCATTGTATCTAAAAATTCTTGTCCATACCCAAAGTCATCCAGATTTCCTCCTATATTATCTTGTAGGACTTTCATAGTTTTGCGCTTTACATTTTTTTTTTATTTCAGCTCATCATGGGGGTACATAAGTTCAGGTCATATACATTGTCCATGTCCTGCCCATCCCCCCGAGTCAGAGTCCCAAGACTCATATTTTCTACAGGGCCTAGAGTATTTAAAAGAAGCTAAAGACATGACACTGCTGTGTTACACTATCATGCTTGTCTAGGGTACTCTGGAAAAATTTTATGACAAGAGCTACAAGTTAATAACTTTCACCAGTGCTACTTGTTCACCTAGATGAGTAGAACAACCTGGAAAAGCCCTGCAAAAAACCCTGCAATTACATGGTTATAGAAGTTCAAAGGAAAAATGGATATATAAGAACTTCAAACTACTGCTAAAGAAAACATCATCAGGAATGCAAGACAGGAGTCATGCACAAAAGGAGGAACTACTGTGACTTTGTTTAGAAGATCTCTGAGACAAGCATATAAATCATAGTGCTATTGTCCAGAAGTCACTAGACATAGGCTCTTAGGGCCACTCACCAAGGGAAAAAATTATCTCGATATAGTATGTGTCTTCTATGAATCAACATGATCAGATAAAGATTATTGATAAACTTCACCTCATATGGAAATCATAGCAAGTGATGACCTTTGTGTTTCTAGACATGTTATAAAATATGAAAGGGCAGATACCAAAAAACAGCCCTTGCTAACTCTTAACTCATGGATAAGTAGCATCCATTGACTAGGTGGATATTCTAATTCCATTTCTATGCCCCTAATGACACTCCAATATTAAGCAAAGCTTCACTTGGCATAACACTTCATTGGGGCTTTACCAGTAATCTTAAAAAGTACACAGATTTCCTTTCTTTCTTTTTTTCAGACAGTCTTGCTCTGTTGCCCTGGCTAGAGTGCAGTGGCCTGATCATAGCTAACTGCAACCTCAAACTTCTGAGCTCACGTGATCCTTCCGCCTCAGCCTCCCACACAGCTGGGACTATAGGCATGCACCACCATGCCTGGCTAATTTTTCTATTTTTTTTTTTTTGTAGAGATGGGGTCTCACTCTTGCTCAGGGTGGTCTTGAACTCCCAATATCATGCAATCCTCCTGCCTTGGCTTCCCAGAGTGCTAGGATTATAGGCATCAGCCACCGCGCCTGACCCAGATTTCCTTTCAAATGTGAAGATATACAGTTGAGGTTAAGCAATTTAAGACCACAGTTTAATTCCCAGAGTGAACTACTGGGAAGATTTAATACAACCCTGAAGGGAATAATTAAGAAGTATGTGGATAATCATGCTAATAATTTAGATGAGAAATTTGATCAGTTCTGTCATTTACATACAGAGAGGTCTCATAGGAATTGTTTCATTTTTTATAATTCAGAATTATACATGGAAGAAAAGAGGGAAGTACATTTAACTCAATAACTAGATTGTCCATGCTAGAACATTACACTAAATTAATAGAGTCTGATATATATGGCATCGTATTTAAGGTAAATGATTTAAGTATCAACCTGATAATAATGTAGAGATTATTATATTCATCTGATTCTTTAGAGGCATCATACATGGCTTACTGTTTATATGTTTTATTATTTAAACTACCTTCTGTAATTTATATAGTATTTAAAAATCTTCATATATCAACTGAAAATGATACTATATGTGTATCTAAAAAAGATATAGCTTTATTTATACATGTATAATTTACATATACTGTGCTATACTGTTAAATTAATATTATTACCAAATGCCAACTTGTTTCCAGATACTGGATTTAGGAAGAATTCTCACTATTGACCAACTGAAAACAAACCAAAGGATAAAAATAAGGAACATATTCTGGTATACTGAAAATAACTGATGAAGGGAGTAAGTTGAAAATTAGAAAGAAGCAAAAAATCGATTTACTATAAAGAAGACAAACTTTCAGGTTATAAAATAGTATGCCAATAATATGCATACATTAAACGTTATAGATTAATGAAAACAATGTTTCTTTTGGAAAAAAACACAAATGTGGAAATTCATTAGCAATCTAGAAGTAATACATTTATAGAACAATACATATTAGAATTTTGAAAGGAGGAGGAAGGATGTTATTCTTGCTCCTGCATACAGATAAGTTGAAGATTGCTGTAGAGTTCTACCTATGATTTCAAACTTGCTAAACGAAAAGTCCTATGCAATTTCTCTTGAATAAGTCACCAGAGAAACCCCCAAGTGGTATATGCAAATTAAGCTAAACCCACTCTCAGTAAATATTAATAAACATCATAACTACTTAAAGGTTTGTTAAAAATATAATTATTGAGCTCTACCACTATAGATGTTGATTAAGTGGGTCTGTTATAGAGCCCAAGGTTATACTTTTGAACAAAACTCCTAATCATCATAATGAAAGGATTCTAACTATAAAATTTCAGACACATAAGAAACCTCAGAAAGTCTAGTTCTTAGTGTCACCACAGGATCTGATGGTTGGAAAAACCAGAATCAAAGGAAAAATAAATAATTGGTGATCTTCATTATCTCCTAGAAGGATAATTTCTGAAATAATGCAGGTAGTCTTACATCACTTTCTAGTGGTATTGTTTACAGAAAAAATGTTGTTTATTTTGATGCAGTCCAATTTATCTATTTTTTGTGACATGTAAGAAAGAGTTATATCTAGGCTGAAGGATAATAATTCAATTAGGGCACCAATTTGTAGAATGAATGGAAAGGTTTTGGGTTAAATCAGTATAGTGATAAGATAGTAAAATAAGGAATTAACCAAACTTCTCAGAATTTCTCATCTTCTCTCTTGTTGTTTCTACATAGAAGGTACATTAAATCCTATATGTATAATAGACAATTGAATTCTGTAATAATGCTTGATGTGTACCCTATGCTCAAAATCAATGCACTCTTTGATGAATTGGGGACTACTAAAATTATTTCAACTAGAGATTACAGAAATGGCCATTTTAAAAAAGGACTTTATATATAATTCATATACCATAAAATTTACTCATTTAAACTGTAAGATTCAATAGTTTTTACTATACATACGGAGTTGTAGTACAATCATCACCACAATCTAACTTTAGAACATTCTCATCACTCCAAAAAGAATCCCATACACATGAGCAACTATTCTGCATTCTACCTCCAGATCTTTCTTCAGCCTGAGGTAAACAATAATCTACTTAATGTCTTTATATGATTATCTATTTATTCTCTTTCATATAAATGTAATTATAAAATATTTGTCTTTTGTGACTTCTTTTACATAGCAAATATTTTCAAGGTTCATCCATGTTGTAGCATGTATCAGTACTTCATTAATTTTTACTGTCACGTACTATCCAACTGTATAGCTACACCACATTTTAGGTGTTTTTTTTCACTTTTTGGCTAATATTAATAATGGTGCTATGAATATTTGCATACAAGTTTTTGTACAGTCATATGTTTTCATTTACCTTTGGTATATACCAATGACTTAAATTTATGGGTCACATGGTAATTTCATGTTTAACATTTTATAAAAGTGCCAGACCATTTTCCAAGGTAGCTGCAAAACTTTACAGACCCAATTTTTCCACATCCCGGCCAACATGGGTTAGTGTCTTTTTAATTAAAGCCATCCTAGTGAATCTGAATCAGTACCTTATTGTGGTTTTTATTCTCATTTATATAATGACTACTGGTGCTCAGCATATTCATCATTTTTATCTCTTATTGATCACTTTTATCTCGTCTTTGAAGAAATGTCTATCAGATCATTTGCTCTTTTTAAATTTATGCTATTTATCTTTTCATTATTAAGTTGTAAGCATTCTGTATATATTCTGTATATGTCTTTTATCAAGTACAATATTCAAATTTTTTCTCATTGTCTGACTTATATTTTCATTTTCTTGATGGTATTGTTTACAGCACAAAAGTTTTTCATTTGACATAGTCCAATTTATCTGTTTTTGTGGCTTGTGCTTTTTGTGTCATATCTAAGAAACTATAGCCAAAACCAAGGTTATCAAGACCTACTATGTTTTATTTTATGGGTTTTATAGTTGTAGCACTTATTTCTAGGACTATAATCCATTTTGAGTTTATTTTTATATGATTTGAGGAAGGAGTTCAAATTCATTCTTTCTGCATGTGGAATATTCAGTTGACCCAGTAACATTATTAAAAAGAATACTATTTTTCCATTGAAATGTCATGATACATTTGTTGAAAATAGCTGATCTTTAAGTGTTTATTTCTGGACTATCAATTCTATTCTGTTGACATACAAGTCTATCCTTATATCAGTATCACACTGCCTTCATTATTGCATCTCTGTAACAAGTTTTGAAATTGGGAAATGTGATTCCCTCAAATTTATATTTTTGTTTTCTTTTAAGAGGTTTTGGCTAACCTGGGTCCTTTGCTTTTCCATATAAATTTCAAGTTAACATGTCAATTTCTACAAAGAAAATGCATCCAATATTTTGACAGAAATTGTGTTAAATTTACATATCACTTTGGGAACGTATTGCCATCTTAATGATATGAAGTCTTCAAATCCATGAACAAGAGATTTTTTTTTCCATTTATTTGTATCTTCTTTTGTTTCTTTCCTCAGAGTTTTATAGTTTTCAGTGTACAAGTCTAGTACTTTATTAAAGTTATTCCTAGATATTTTGATACTATATAAATGCAATTGTTAATTTTATTTTCAGATCATTAATTGCTAATGTACAAAAATGCAATTTATTTTTTATATTGACTTATATCATGCAAACTTGCTGAACTCTTGTTAGTTCTAATAGTATTTTAGTAATTTCCTTAGGATTTTTGCTATACAAGATGTTTTCTCCAAATATACATTATTTCTTTCCTTTCTTAATGTCTTTTATTTCTTTTTATTGCCTAATTGCCTTAAAAAAAACTTCCAGCACAACATTAACTGTAATTGGTGAAAGCAGATATACTTGGCTTCCTTCTGATCATAGGGGTAAGCATTCAGTCTTTCACCATTAACTGTGAAGTTAACTGAGAGGGTTTTGTAGGTGGCTTTTATCAGGTTAAGTTCTCCTTTATTACTAGTAGGAGGGGTTTTTTTAATTAAATGGTGTTGAATTTTGTCAAATGCTTTCTCTATTTCTATTGAGATGATCATGTGGTTTTTGTCCTTTGTTAATGTGGTTAATGTGGTATATATTGATATTCAGATGTTAACCAACATTTTATTCCTGAGATAAATCCCACTGACTCATGATGGATAATGCTTTTTTACATTTTTCTGTATTTTTTTCTTTTTTATTTCAAAAAATTTAAAGAGTACAAGTGTTTTTTGTTATGTGGATAAATTATATCATCCTGGGATCAGGGCTTTCAGTGTACCCATCACCAGAATAGTGGATATTGTATCTGATAGGTGGATTTTATCCCTCACCACCCTCCTATCTTCCTAGTTTCTGATGTCCATTGCTGCTCTTTATGACCAAATATATCTTTCATTTAGCTCCCACTTGTAAGTGAGAAAATGTGGTGTGTTTTTTCATTCCTGAGATACTTTACTTAGGATAATGGTCTTCAGTTCCATCCAAGTTGATGCAAAAGACATTATTTCATTCCTTTTTATCACTGAGTAGTAGTACTCCATTTTGTATATATACCACATTTTTTTAATATGCTCATAAGTTGATAGGCACTTAGACTGATTCCATATCTTTGCTATTGTGAATTATGCTGTGATAAACACTTGAGTACAGGTGTCTTTTTTATACAATGACTTCTTTTCCTTTAGGTACATACCCAGTAGTAGGATTGCTGGATTGAATGGTAGGTCTACTTTTAGTTCCTTGAAAAATCTCCATATTGCTTTCCATGGTGGTTGTACAAGTTTACATTCCCACCAACAGTGTAGAAGTGTTCCCTTTTCACTACAACTGCACCAACATTTTTTTTTTTTACTTTTTAATAATGACACTTCTAAGAAGGGTAAGGTGGTATCTCATTGTGGTTTAAATTTTTATTTCCCTGATAATTAGTGATGTTGAGCATTTTTTCACGTTTGTTGGCCATTAGTCTATCTTCTTTTGAGAAGAGTCTGCTCATGTCTTTTGCCCACTTTTTGATGAGGTTATTTGTTTTTTCTTGCTGATTTGTTTGATTTTTGTAGATTTGGTGCATTATTATGTATTTGGTTTTCTAGTTATTTTGTTGACAATTTTAGGATCCACATTCTTTAGAAATATCGATCTGTAATTTTATTTTCTTGTGATGTCACTATCTGATTTTACTTACAAGGTAATCATAGTCTATTAGAATAAGTTGAGAATTTTTTCCTACTCTTTTATTTTCTGGAATACTTTGTAAAGAACTGATACTTATCATTTTTTAAATCTTTTGTAGAACTCAACAGTAAAGCCATCTAGACTTGGACTTCTCTTTATGCTAAATTATTTAATCAGTAATTTATTTTTGTTTTGTTATATGTCTAATAAGACATTATGTTTTTTCTTGAGTCAGTTTTGACAGAGTTAGAGTAGGAAAAAACACCTTCAGTTTTTTCTGTGTATCTTTTTAGTTGGTGGCAGTAGTGGCATTTGCTAGAATGGCCCTGGCTCATAGAAACATATAGTTTGGGAAGAAGAAAGATAAAAGAGTAGGGGATGAGGAATCTTTGATTCTTGGGTAGCCACATAGTCACCCATGGTAAGGAGCAGCAGCTGTGCTACAATCAGTTACTAAAGGTAAAAGTTATCAATGAAATTTAGAGATGGACCCAACACCTGAGGAGTTGGATACCTAGATTCATAAGGAAATGCAAACTAATAAGAAAAAAAGTGAAATATTCAAACCCTTAGTTATTGTTATCTGTAATAGCTACAATGAAATTTGTATTGATTAATTGATTGATTGACAGAGTCTTGCTCTGTTGCCTGAGCTAGAGTGCCATAGTGTCAGTCTAGCTCACAGCAACCGCCTGGGCTCAAGTGATCCTCATGCTTCAACCTCCCAGTAGCTGGGACAACAGGTGCACACCACCATGCCCAGCTAAAAGTTACAATGAAATTTAAAGAAAGTTCTGGGGTAGGCCTTGATGTTAGATCAAGCTCAGATTTCAATGAGTCTGAACTTGAGTGTGGGTCACTAGCCCCAAACCTGAGCCCCAAGGGAAAAATTATGCATAAAACAGAAGGTACCTCTTAGACTTATGGTTACCAAGAAGGTAGTCAATGTAGGTGAAGGGAAAAATCAAAAGACTGTTGAAAGCAGAGGGTATAAGGTGAAGGAATTGTTTTATTTTGTAGATTGGTATCATCAGCTTCATGAGAAACATTACTAAAATAGATTGTGAGAATAATCTAGGATCATTATCTTTGGTTTTAAATGCTGCAGAGAGGAAAAGCACATTTGGGTTGATGCAGGACCCACAGCTCTCTACAGAACGATCACAGATGGCTATATGTGATTCAGATGCACAGGACGTTATTACCGAGGGAATAGAAAGTGTTGTAGACTGGATAAAAGCCACTGTAAATTGTGTTTATCTTGAGAAGAGGGACTGTCCACTTCCCCTTATAAATTTCAAGTGGAACACCCCAGATGAAGCAACTGATATGCTTTCCCATGCAAGTCATGAGAGACTGGCTTTTGACTCAGATATTCACATGCTGAATATGCCCATTATCCATGTCATGGTAAATGCTGTGGATAAGGAGGCCCCTTTAATGCTTATGCCCCATATAACCTTTCTGATGCAAAATGGAAAGATAGTTCAGAAAGTCTTATCAGATTTTCTGCCTCAGCTTCCCCTTGTGGGTCTTACAGATACTAATAAAAACCTTAAATTAATTAACAAGAGAATGATGAAAGTCAGAAGGAAAAGTCAAAGAACTCAGGAAGGTGGAAATGTTTAAAAGGTTATTCAGAAATTAGATGAATTAAGTAAATATTGATAAGAGTAAAGCAAAGAGGAAAAAGAAAGGGGAGAATCACAGGACTCATTCCAGCAGTATGGAAATCTTTAGATAATTTTTTAAAAAATGGGATGAATTAAACAGACATTGATGGGGTTAAGCAAAGGTCGTAATACAACACTATCAAAGGTTGAGTTGACCAAATGGAGCCCAAGTTAATCCCCCAACATTAAAGGACTCCAAACAAGTTTACTATATGATCCCACTTGGAAGAAATTTAAAATGAGAGAAGAAAAAGATTACAATGAGAAATGTGATCTGAAATCGCCTAGGAGAGTAGTCAGGCAGATTAATCAATCAATATAAAGATTGACAAAATAGCCAGGATCCCTTGGTTCAACCCCCTGCTCGGGACCCAAAACCTTTTGTACTAGGGGTGAGTAAAATGGTTAAAGGAGTGAAGAAAATTTCCTGAAGGTAGATCATAAAAATGTAAGGGTTGATAGGGTTATGAAAGTTGGATCGTTTAAAAAGGCTTTATCTAAAGAAGGTGTATCTCCTTTATCTGTATGTGTTTTGGGAATGGATATTATGTCTGGCTGGGGAATACTTCTACCAAGTATTATAAAACTAAAACATATTGATGAAGTAAGTCCTAATGGAGGCTGTAGTTAGGAAAGTAAGGTTGTTGGAATTAAGGTAAGATTGTAGGAGAATTGATATATTTGAATATGCTTCATGTGAAGTGATCCCATCTCTGTCACCTGATTTACCTGATTGTATTATAGGGATATACATTTTATCTGACTGGGGACTGTCTTCCCTACCTAGTATTATAAAACAGAAGGCATGTAAATCTACCCTTCAAACAATATTAATTGGACATGCTAAATGGGAATCAGTAAGTGTGCCTGAGCCCACAGAGTGTACAATAGAAGCTGGAGTGCTGGTATGAACAAATTCTCTGTTTGATAACCCCTTGTGGAGCATAGACTGGGGTTTATGGCAAAATCCCATGAAACCCTCCCAATGACTACTGGGACTTTGGACTACAGAATTTAAGTTGTTTATACAAGACCATGCTACCTGGGAAATGCAAGGAGGAGATACTCACAAACAGGGAGCCTTTTTGTCTCCAGGATTGACTCTGGAACTGTGAGAGGAGCTTCTGGATTCTATCATCACTTAGACAAGTGTCCTATAAACATCTCTCAACTGACCAAAAGAGAGATGTTTGGTTTGTAGATGATGGTTCCAAAGCAAATGGACAGCATCCTATTTGGAATAATGTCACTTTAATTAAAGAAGGTAAAAATAAGTCAGCTTAGTGAGCTGGTTTGCATACTGGTTTCCTAGCAGTGACTGAAGAATTGAACAGTGGTAAAAGCTCCTGTGTTTGGGTTTTTTTTTTGACTCATGAGCAGTGGATAATGGCCTGGCCACATGGTCAGGCAAGAGGATAATAGCAACCTGGCCTATTAAAGGGATGCCTATATGGGGCATGGCCCTATGGAAATTTGAGAGGTGCTTTAAAGTAGGACATGCTGATACCAATCATAAGAACTCCCTTCCAGGTTTGGAAGGTGATTGAAATCAACAAGCAGATATCCCTCTGTGCTCACTTAAGGTGGCCACCTTGGTCCATACAATGAATAGATGTGGGGAAGCTGCAGCAATGTAGAGATAGGCCGAATCTAGACATATTTCTTTTGTACCCTCTTAGGCATATAATGCCAATAAAGACTGTTCTGTCTACCAGCAAAAGAGACAGACTGCAGATGCTTATGTGGCAGATTCCATAGTGGGAAGGCCCTAAACATAGCTGGCAAGGAAGACTGATTCTAGTAGCCAAGAGAGGTTACAAATGGGTCTTGACAGTAATAGACACTGACTCTGGACTGGGCTTTACTTACCAGGTGGAAGATGCAAATGCTCAGAGTGCTATAGAAGGACCAGGGCAGAAGATATTACATTAGTTGGATGGCCAAATTACATTTTCTAAGACCAAGGAACACACTGTACATCTCATAATGTCCAAAAGGGGCAGAGAGATACCATCTTAAAAGTAACAGTTTGATTGATAAAGGGAATGGTGAGGAAAAAAAGAACTGTTTTTATCTGTGGTATGAAGCCTCCTCTAAATTATTAGGCTCAAAGAAGCATGAGAATGAGATAGCAGTCACATCTCACTTCACCCCTTGATGTCTTGAAGCTGCTTGCTATGTGGACTCAAAACCGACTGCTCCCATAAGTAGCTATAAATCAATCTAACAATGCTGCAATGCTGCACACTGGACATCCTTGACACCATAACTTTTACCCTATATCTCAACGATGTGTAGCTAATCACTAATCAATGTTATTTCTGTAAGCCAATGAAACTTCCTGACAAACAATTTTGTGTCAGCCCACTCCTTGTCCTCCTTGTTGACTTTAAAAACCTGCTTGCATCAAAGACCAAACGGAGCTCACATCCAAGGTTACTTGCATCTGAGTTTTCCAGGCAGCTACCCTCACCCTGGCTCAAGTAAACTCTTTAAATTTATATTTTGTGCCTCAATTTCTTAATTTAGGTTGATATTTCTGATGTTGTGAGCAGGATTTAGAGCAACCCCCACCCCCGCCATCCAACACTCCTCCCAGACTCAGCACCTGGCCAACCAGAATCCCTTGTGTTCTTCTAGCTCCAATAGCATTGTTGAGTACAAGGGGTGAATCCTCCTGAATTTGAATGATTCTACCCTTTAGTGAGGTCTAGATTCACTTGAACTGTTGTTTCCAACCCTCCCCTTCTAGTACAGAGGTTTCCATCTCTGTCTATGGGCAGGAGATTCAGGTTTCAGGGGGGAAAAAAAGGATCATGTTTGTCCATGATGTGTAGAATCTCACAGGGCTGTCTTATAAGAAAAACACATGCAGGACTTTCAGCTAAACTGGAAGGTGCACATGAGGGTTGGTTGATCATCTGGCATCTTGAGCATTCTGCCACTACAAGGTGGCAATCAGAGATTCTGAGACAGCTAAGAGAGAAATTCACAACTCTTGGGTGATACCTTAAGCAGTGACACAAAGCAGCACACAACCCATTACACTGTACCAGCTTTATTCATTTTTCAAAACGGAATTTCTAAAATGATGGGAAACTTCTTGTCAAACCTGAACTTTCCATTAATATGCAACCCCCCTTGGAAATACCAGCTGGATTTTTATATATGTATGGATTTCCATCTTACAAATGCCAAGACAAATTGACCCATATGACTCAAGATGACCCCAAAATGCAAAGGCCAAAATGGGGCTCTTTTGAAATGCCTAAAACAATTTATGTGCACAATTGGAAAACTTGGTTTTACAACCAAATTGAATGAGCAATTTGACCTTGGGTTTCACAATGGGAAAAGACTGAACCTGAGACTTGGGGTGAATATTCTACATAATTAGGAGCTACGTCTTGAATAGGTGAACTAAAACAAAATCTTAAGCCCTCCAACTGACTGAATGGACCCCCTCTTGGCCAAGGGGACCTTGGAAATACCCTAAATCTGAATTGCTGGCCATGAGAAAGGAGGTCAGACATACCCCACCATGGCTCCCTTCCCTTCTTGGAGACATCCTTTATAACTCATTAACAGGCCTAAGGCTATTCAAGACAAAGCTTACACCATACCTGCAGGTCATCAATTTACTTAACAGATCACTCGAGTATGAGTACATTTCCGGATTATGTCCTGTGGCTTGTCTTTGATTAATAGACTTCTTTATCTTAACTAAAAACATTCCAAGCCATTACACAAAGCTTCATTTCTTTAACCAATTAAATATCAAAGAATCTTTAAACCTACCTATAACCTGTAATTCCCCACTATAAGATGTCCCGTCTTTTGTCGCCAAATGAATGCATACCCTCTATGTATTGATTTGTGACTTTGTGAAATGTATAAAACCAAACTGCAACCCAACCATGGTGAGACCACTTATTCAAGAGTCCTTGGGCATGGCTCTCTAGGCTATGGTCACATGTATTTGGCTCAGAATATATCTTTTAAATTATTTTACTGAGTTTGGGTTCTTTTCTTTTGACAAGATGGCACTCAACATGGCACTCAGAGAAGTCTCAGGATCCTCCAGAGGAGTAGCCTGAACTTGGCACTAGGTATCACCATGGCTCCCGTGGGCTCCCCAACTCTGAGCCTCTCCTTGGGCAGAACTGGTAAGTCCTCCTGAGCCCTGCCTCACAATCTTGGTTGATGGTCCTGATTTATTCTGAGCTGTTGGTACTTTTCCTAGGAATTTGTTCTTTGGGATTCTAATTTTTATTGAGAGGTACATTCTAAAGGGTCATTGCTGTTGACTCTTCCTCCCGAAATTAATCTCAGTTGGCCTTCTGTGCATCTGTGAAAGAAGAAACAACTGTCCCTTTCATAGATGAATCAGGGACTGAGTTCCTCAGCTCCAAAGAAAAAGGGCATTTTATTCCTCCCAACTGAAAGGCACCCCTGTGTGACCAGGGGCCTAAGTAGGAGTACCTCAGGCAATACAAAGTAGCCCTACAGGAATCCCCCCCAAAAAATTAATTAATAGAAGGTTCATCCAGGAAATGCAGATAAGAGCTGATCACTTGGTGTTTTGAGCTCTCTTAGAGGTGGCAGACTCCTGAAGAGAGAAACTGAGACATGTAAGAGAATTATTAAAATGACTCAGTGTTGAAACACTTTAGAGTCCTGCCTATAATCAGCACACTCTGATCCACTACACTAAAGCTTAAACTACAGTTCAGTTGCTTCTTCTAAAGAAAAATGGAAAACAAATCCTCCAAAAATGAGAAAAGACAAGGAGAAAAAACCCCTTCAGGCACCCCAGTTAGGCTATAGTGCCTCTACTTGCTAGTATTTGTGTAAATGGAAAGGTTCGAAGGTATGCCAGGTTTTCTAGGACTTCAGCTGGTTATGGCCAATTCTTGTGCACATGTTTTAACTGATGGACAAATTACATCAAAGAAAATTCAGAGCTCAAATGGTTGACCTGCCACTATAAAGCTAAAATGTCAAGTCTCTTAAGCTCTCTATCTCTCTATTTTCTTTTCTACCTATTCTGAACCTGCTAACTTTTTCTACTGATATTGAGATAAACTCAATATTTACACAATTTTAAGGCTACTTGGAGATCTTGCATCAAGTTCTAGCTAAAATGGAAACAATAAAAACTCATTTAAAGTGAAGAAAAAAGAGTAAAAGAGATTTAAAAAAAAATGACACTGCCATGTCAACTGTTTAACCCCAAACGTTGATCTACAGGCATTATTAGAGTATCTATCAGAGCAACTAAAGGTAAGCCATGTGAACATGTTCCATTTTTGTCAGAAGTAATCTGGATCCAGTAACCTTATAAACAAGTGAGCTTGTATTACTATCTCATGGCTAGAGTTCTGAGGTAAAAAGCTATTGGAACTTTGTGTCCATGTGCATGTGCATGTGTGTATATATTGTTTAGATGTTTTTTGTACATGTATCATATGTTGTGTCTACATGTTTCAGACTGGCTTATAAATAAGGAAGTACTCATAAATTAACAAACCCAAATACTTTTCTAGTTCATGTGAATTTAGTAATCTTTGGTAAATAAGCTGGGTTATTAAAAGAAAAAAATATTATTTGTAAAATAAAAGTAAAAATGTTTTCAAATTGTTAGCATACATTTTGTGCCTGGGTTTTACGGGATATTTTTATGTTATTAAGGCATTAGGGTTTGACACAAAGGTTATAAAACTATAAACCTACCCAAAACCCAAATGATCAGTGTTTGTATGATTTTTGATATGTAAGGAAAATTTAGGTAAAACCGTAGACATGCCTAAACAAAAATAAGTGCAAGTAAATTAGAATAAATAAAACATCAAGTAAATAGAAGCACAAAAACAGAAACTTATGGTCAAAAGTTTACGAAAATATTTTAGTTTTGTTCTCTTAATCTTAGTTGTACATAGAGTTTCTTCCACTGATTTCAATGTCTATGGAAGGGTACTGTAAGGGTGAGGGGAAACTTCCCCTTTCCCCCAAAAGTTCTCTGAAAGATCAACCAACAATTAAGGCAAATTAATAAGAAAAAGGTCTATTTACTGTGCAGGTGGGGAGAATCAACAGAGTGATTATACAATATCCCAGTGGAATCCAGATATTTTTATAACTGCCTTTTAGAGGGGAGGGGTAGATGAACAGTACAGATAATACTGTTTAGGGGCAATAAATGGTTGCTAGGAAGGATGAATGTATGGGAGAAAAAGACTGACTTGTAAATGATTTTTCTTAGCAAAGTAAATTAACCTGAGAGACAGGAATTATATTTAAAATGATTTGGGCCAGTTCTAGTTGCATTCTTGATCTGTTTTTTCCTGCAATATATTGAGATAACAGGCAGAGAAATGGAAGTCAATTGTTCTTTTTGATGGGTGGGTCAGTCAGGTTTATGAAGGTAGAGGGAAAGCCTCTTTCCAAGGGCCTGTTAATCTCTAAGAGCCTTTAATTCAAAATCCCAGGGAGTTGTATTTTGGGGGAAATTTCCTGAGCTCCTCCAGTACACATAAAACATGTTTCTAACTCACTCTTTCTATCATCTGATATTAACAGTACTTTTTAAAGATTCAAAGCTGCCTACAAATTATAGTTATAAGAGCTTAAATTTAGTTTTCTCTTTGGTATTCCCCATTCTTGATTTGTTCTACTCTTTGCATGCTAGCTGGTTATGTGTACATCATGTTGCCGTAGCAAAGTTTTTGCCTAGGGCAAAAAAATCCCTAAATTGTTAATTTTTGTCTAGCAAATTAGTATAAAAAATGGTTATTAGAATCCAAGGAGAATCTCAAAACAGTCTTACTCTTTCAAAGTATTACATGTATTGAAATTTATACTCAAGTTGAAAAAGTCTTGAGACTATTTAGATTGCTTTTAAAATGGCTTAATCTTGATACTCATGTAAAAAAAACATGTTACAATGTTGTGTCACTGTTTGAGGTGCTAGGGATTGCTGTTGAAGGCTTGTTCAGCCTATAGGTGGGTGATACTATGTCAATAAAATTTTATGCTGGGATGTTGGTAATTTGGAAAGATCTAATTAATTAACATTTAAGCAGGATGTGTTCTAAAAATTCTACTATTTTCGTAAAACTTAAAGAAAGATCTTACATTGTTCATAATAGCAAGTCTTACTAAAATATTTATGTTTGTTTTCTTGGTAGGCATTTTTTTAAGTGTAAATGTAGTAATTAAAACCATATTTTGTTTTCTGGCCTGTGTTGTATACTGAATATTCACAGGCTGTAAAAATGGTTAAAGAAAATAACTTAATAGCTGGGATGTAAGTAAGCTACTCAGATAAATAAATTAGGTAAATGTAAAAGGGATGAGTGCATATAAATACATTTTTATATAACGTGAAATCTCACAGTTTTTTTAAATTAAATAATAGAGCCTCATTAAATGCCTGGGTTATTTCCAGTTAACAAAAAATTATAGGGAAACATATGCTTAAAACTTATAAAAATGGTTGTCATGTGTAAAACATTGATATATGACAAACAATTCAAGATCTTTCACTTCTTAGGTTTTTACTAAGATTTAGGGTTACAGGGAGTTGAAATTTCATTTCTTGTTATTATATGATACTGTTGGGTCTCAAAATTCACAATTGTAAAGATGTAGAAACAAGCCACAGGCCCATCAATACATGAATGAGTGGAGTAATAAAATGTGGTATAAGTATACCTTGGAATACTACTCAACTACAAAAAACAATGGTGACATAACACCTCTTACATTATCCTGGATAGAGACTGAGCCCATTCTTCAAAATGAGGTATCACAAGGATGGAAAAAGATGCACCACATGTACTCACCTTCAAATTGGTACTAACTGACCAGCACTAAGGTGTTCACATGGTAGTAACACTCACTGGGTGCCAGTCAGGTAGCGGGGGTGGGGCATGGGGGTAAACCCACAGCTAATGGAGACAAGGTGCACTGTATGGGGAAGAGACACACTTGTGGCCCTAGCTTGAGTGAGGCAAATGCATTTCATGTAACCAAAATGTTTGTACCCCCATATTATCCTGAATTTTAAAAAAAGTCCCCAGTTCCAAGGCCCTCCCAGCTGACTTTCTGTACCATCTCCAAGATGAGCTTCTTTTTCCTTTGCTCTTTCCTCCTTTCACTACTTTGAATGGAAGTACTTTGTGAGTCCTTGATCTTGGGAGATTGTTTTTTGAAAGAAACAATTTTGCCCCTGCCTAAGAACTAGGACAAGATTTGGAAGTGTGGTTGAGTGTTGAGTGTTAGAAAAGTGGATGTAAACCTCACCTTCATTATCATGCACTAGGCTGGAATTTAACAGAATATTCAAGAAAGTCAAACAAGCAACTTCCACAAAGATTGGGCTATTACATACACTAGATAACAGTGACTTGTGGTTTTACATTTAGAGAAATAAAAATGTTTTGGAATGTGGCTTGGTTAGGAGATATGGCTCTCTGCAGCTATAAACCAGGGAAGAGAAATCAAATTCCTACCCAATGAGTGATAAAAGAGTGCTAAATGTGTCTCCTATCACGTGTAACAGAGTTAACCCCTGTCTGAACAAACTGATGGAATTGCTTGTACAGTTGACCCTTGAACAGCTCAGTTTTGAAATTCTTGGGTTCACTTATACTGGACATTTTTCAATAAAAATTTTACAAAGTGAAAAAAAAACAATACCATAAAATGTGACATTTTGACATGACTGACTAAAGAAGCCTCAAGGTCTCTCTGACCTCCTCCTACCATAGATTATTCAAACAAACAAAAGGTTAGTGTTTTCTTATCTGCCTAAGATCCAGACCCACGTAGGGCAACACTGGTCTTTATCTTCCCCTTCCTGTCAGAACAGGAATGAGGCCACACCTGAATAAGGTACTTTAAAAAGATAATGTCCTATCTCTACCAGTTAATCTTTGTTCCCCATTTATTCATCTTCTCTAGTAATCCTTTATTGTCCCTCAACAAATTCCTATTTTACCCATCTCATAACCGATTTTATCACAAAGGCACCTTATGGCCTAATGGTTACAATACTTTGCTTTCACTGCAGCAACTGGGTTTCAATTCACAGTCAGAGAATAAATGGATATTTATGTGAAGTATTTACTTTCACTCCTCCTTACTTCTTCCTCTTTGCCACCTTTATTTATTTATTTTTCCACGTGTGATTATTTTACATTTAAATATATTTTTTCTTTTATTTAATTTCAGCATATTATGGGGGTACAAAAGTTTAGGTTATGTATATTGCCCATGTCCCCCCACTCCTCCGAGTCAGAGCTTCAAGCATGTCCATTCCCCAGACAGTGCGCAGACATTGGCCTAGGCAAAGAATTTATGAAGAAGACCCCAAAGGCAATCATAGCAAATAACAACAACAAAAATAAATGGGACCTGATTAAATTGAAAAGCTGGTTGAAGAGAGAAAGATGGTGGAGTGGTGGTGACCTCCTGGATTCATGCTCCCGGAGAGGAAGGCATGGATCTCAGTCTGCCACAGCGCTAGAGGATCGCTCCCCCACCAGAACAGCGGTGTGAATCCACGGAGACTCAGCGTGGGACACAGAGAGCAAGAAAAGACTGCGGTGAGCGGGTAATCAGATCGTGAAAATCTGGAGAGTGTGCGACGGAAAATAGAGAGGGGAGCGTGGGGCGGCTGTACACCCCTCACCAGCGAGTGAGGTGGGTTCAGCCCCACAGGAAAGCAGCCTGTTTCCCCACAGACCCCCACGCCCACTCAATCAGGGATCTGCCTGAAGCCAGTGCGGAATCACCGCGGGAGACGCGGGGCTCTGTGGAGAGGAGACAATAGCGGGAGGCATTTTGGACCCCGGAGCCCTGTGAGTGGACTGCAACTGGCGGGAGTGGGGTCGCGCTGGGTGGCAGCGAAAGACACCTGGGAGACGCTGAACTGTCTCCTTTACTTGGGCGGCTGGGCTCCCTCAATCCCGGCTCCTCCGGCCCCTGCCGGACCCTGAACATTCGCCCCCAGCACCAGCAACTGGCAGGTGGGCAGCCACCATTGTCGGGGTCCACAGCCTAGCTGCTGCGGAGTGACTGGGAACCAGGTGGCTCCCTGGGCAGCTCCCTCCCCTAGTCCGTGGCCCCCACTAGGAGCTCTGCTTTGTGTGAACACTGAGTGCTTCCCCAGTTGTGAGGGAGTGGAGCTTGGGCCTTATGGACATTGGGCGGGGCGGACCATCGCCCAGGAGCTGCAGGAGCCAGGGCGCTGGGCGAAGGTGGGCCCCGCCCCCTCCCCCTAGCTGCTGTCTTTCACGAGAGAGAGGCAGAAACCACCTTGATAGAAGAAGAGGCAAGGAAAAAGTCGCTTTCCGTCTGCAATTAGAACAGCCCAGTGATTGGTCTCTCAAACTGGTTTCGGGTCAAATTAATTCTCTGGGGCTGGACCCAATAGGAGCAGCCCCCCAGCTGAGGCAGCAAAATCCTGAACAACACATGAAGGGCTCCCCATAGTGACAGAGGAGGCAGCTTACCTGGGCTGCTGCACAGCCCAACATCAGTGCACACAGCATGTTTCTATCCAGACTAAAGCTGAAAGAGGGACCTAAGGATTGATCCAGATGGGAAGGGCTCAGCAAAAGAACTCTGTGAGTATAAAGAATCAAGCTGAAATCTTGCCCTCAAAGAGGATTACTAGTTCTCTACCAATTGACACAAACCAGATTCAAAATAGCAATATGTCACAGGAAGAATTTCAAACATGGATCATAAATAAGCTGAATATTATACAAGAAAAAATGGATAACCAACACAAAGAAACCACAAATAGGATCCAGGACTTGGAAGAAAAATTCACTAAAGAAATCAAAATATTGAAGAAAAATCAAACTGAATTCCTGGAAATGAAGAATTTATTCAGGGAGATACAAAACACAGTGGAAAGTCTCAAGAGCAGGGTAGATCAAACAGAAGAAAGAATCTCAGAGATTGAAGATAACACTTTTCAATTAAATAAGTCAGTCACAGAGATGGAGCAAAGAAATAAAAGAGCAGAGTCTACAAGAAATGTGGGATTATGTGAAGAAGCCTAACGTGAGAGTTATCGGCATTCCTGAGGGTGAAGAAGACAATCAGCGAGGGTTGGATAAGCTATATGAAGATATAATTGAGGAAAATTTCCCAGGCCTTGCCAAAACTCTAGATATACAGGTTCAAGAAGCTCAAAGAACCCCTGGGAGATTCATACCAAATAGGAAGACACCATGTCATGCAGTTATCAAACTGACCAAAATATCCACTAAGGAGTCCATTCTTCGAGCTATAAGGAGAAAGAAATGAGTAACATACGAAGCAAAATCCATCCGAATCACGCCAGATTTCTCAACTGAAACCTTACAAGCAACAAGAGACTGGGGCCCCATTCTCACTCTTCTGAAACAGAATAATGCCCAGCCTAGAATGTTATACCCAGCTAAGCTCAGCTTTATATACAAAGGTGAAATTAAGACATTCTCAGATAAACAAAAACTCAGAGAATTCACCAAGACAAGACCAGCTATCCAAGAAGTATTCAAAACAGAGTTACACATGGACCAGCACAAGAAAGACCCACGAATGTAAAACTATCAAGAGATAAAGATCAAAACCCAGTTATCACAATGGCTCAAGAGAGAAAACATAACAATGAGGTTCCACCCAACAAGATGAACAAAAATCTGTCTCACTTATCAGTTCTCTCATTAAATGTGAATGGCTTGAATTCCCCACTCAAGAGACATAGACTGACCCAATGGTTAAAAAAATACAAGCCAAGTATCTGCTGTCTTCAGGAAACTCATCTAACCTGCAAGGATGCATTTAGACTGAAAATAAAAGGGTGGAAATCGATATTTCAAGCAAATGGAAGCCAAAAGAAAGCTGGCGTGGCGGTTTTAATCTCCAATAACTTAGTTTTTAAATCAACAAATGCAATGAAAGACAAAGATGGTTACTATATACTGGTGAACGGTACAATTCAACAAGAAGACATAACTATAGTTAATACATATGCACCCAACTTAGGTGCACCCAGATTCATAAAGCAAACCCTACTTGGTCTGAACAAAATGATACATAACAACACTTTAATAGTTGGAGACTTTAACACGCTGCTGACAGTACAGGACAGATCCTCCAAACAAAAAATAAACAAAGAAATAATGGACTTAAATAGAATGCTAGAACAAATGGGCCTGACTGACATCCACAGGACATTCTACCCAAAATCCACTGAATATACTTTCTTCTCATCAGCTTATGGGACATTCTCCAAGATTGACCATATCCTAGGATATAAAGGATGTCCTAAAAAATTAAAAAAAAGATAGAAATTATACCATGCATCTTCTCAGATCACAGCAGAATAAAAGTAATAATGAACCCTAACAGAAATTCTCATTCCTACTCAAAGTCATGGAAGCTAAACGACCTTCTCCTGAATGATTATTTTAAAAATGAAGACATCAAGATGGAAATCAAAAAATTCTTTGAATTAAATGACCAAGGAGACACAACTTATCAAAATCTCTGGGACACAGCTAAAGCAGTCCTGAGAGGAAAATTTATTTCCATAAATGCCTATTTCAAAAAGACAGAAAACTTATAAATAGACAATCTAATGAATAGACTCAAAGAGTTGGAGAAGGAAGAACAGACTGACCCCAAACCCAGCAGAAGGAGAGAAATTATTAAGATCAAATCAGAACTAAATGAAAAGGACAACAAACACACCATAAGGGAGATTAAGAAAACAAAAAGTTGGTTCTTTGAGTAAATAAACAAGATAGACACACCTCTGGCTAGACTAACCAAGAGCAGAAAAGAAAAAACTCTAATCACCTCCATCAGGAACATGAAAGGAGAAATCACGACCAATGCCACAGAGATACATGACATCATCTATGAATTCTACAAAAATCTTTATGCACACAAATTGGAAAATGAGGAGGAAATGGACAAATTTTTAGAAACACACAGCCTATCCAGGCTCAACCAGGAAGAAAGAGAATACCTGAATAGACCAATATCTAGATCTGAAATTGAAACAGAAATAAAAAACCTTCCCAAAAAGAAAAGCCCTGGACCAGATGGGTTCACACCTGAATTTTACCATACCTACAAAGAAGAACTGGTGCCCATCCTACATAAACTATTCTCCAATATTGAGAAGGATGGAATTCTCCCCAACACATTTTACCAAGCCAACATAATTTTAATACCAAAACCAGGAAAGGATGCAACAAAAAAAGAAAACTACAGACCAATATCCCTTATGAATATAGATGCAAAAATTCTCAGTAAAATCCTAGAAAATCAAATCCAAGTGCTTATCAAAAAAATAATCCAGTACGACCAAGTGGGCTTCATCCCAGAGATGCAGGGATGGTTTAACATATGCAAATCTATAAATGTAATTAACCACATAATTAGAAGCAAAAATAAAGATCATATGGATCCTCTCAATAGGTGCAGAAAAAGCATTTGACAAAATTCAACACCCTTTTATGATAAGAACACTTAACAAAATATGTATACACGGGGCCTATCTAAAAATGATACAAGCCATATATGACAAACCCAGAGCCAACATCATACTGAAAGGGCAAAAATTGAAAGCATTCCCACTTTGAACTGGAACAGACAAGGCTGCCCACTTTCCCCATTACTTTTCAACATAGTATTGGAAGTCCTTGCGAGAGCTATCAGGCAAGAGAGCAGAATCAAGGGAATCCAAATAGGGAAAGAAGAGATCAAACTCTCACTCTTTGCTGATGATATGATGTTATATCTAGAAAACCCCAAGGATTCAACCAAGAGACTCCTGGAATTGATCAATGAATTCAGTAAATTCTCAGGATACAAAATTAATACACACAAATCACAGGCATTCATATATGCCAATAACAGTCAAAGGGAGAACCAAATTAAGGACTCAATACCCTTCAAAATCACAACAAAGAAAATAAAATACCTAGGAATATATATAACTAAGGAGGTAAAGGACCTCTATAGGGAGAACTACGAAACACTGAGGAAGGAAATCGCAGAGCATGTAAATAGGTAGAAAAGCATACCATGCTTGTGGATCAGAAGAATCAACATTGTGAAAATGTCTATGCTGCCCAAAGTTATCTACAGATTCAATGAAATCCCTAGTAAATTACCAACATCATTTTTCACAGATACAGAAAGAATAATTTTATGCTTTGTATGGAACCAGAGAAGACCCCATTTAGCAAAAGCAATTTTAAGCAACAAAAACAAAATGGGAGGTATTAATTTGCCAGACTTCAAACTATACTACAAAGCTGTGATTATTAAAACTGCTTGGTATTGGCACAAGTGCAGGGACACAGACCAATGGAACAGAACAGAAAATCCAAATATAAAACCATCCTCATATAGTCATCTAATCTTTGACAAAGCAGACAAAAACATACTCTGGGGAAAAGAACCCTTATTTAATAAATGGTGCTAGGAAAACTGGATAGCTACATGTAGAAGACTAAAACAGGACCCACAGCTTTCACCTCCCACAAAAATCAAATCATGGTGGATAACAGACTTAAACCTTAGGTGGGAAACGATTAGAATTCTAGAAGAAAATGTAGGAAAGACTGTTACAGATATTTGCCTAGGCAAAGAATTTATGAAGAAGACCCCCAAGGCAATCACAGCAACAACAAAAATAAATAAATGGGACCTGATTAAATTGAAAAGCTTCTGCACAGCCTAAGAAACTGTCATGAGAGCAACCAGACAACCTACAGAATGGGAAAAAATTTTCACATGCTACACATCTGATAAAGGACTGATAACTAGAATCTATTTAGAACTCAGGAAAATCAGCAAGAAAAAAATCAAACAACCCTATCAGAAAGTGGGCAAAGGACATGAATAGAAATTTTTCAAAAGAAGACAGAAGTATGGCCAATAAACATATGAAAAATGCTCAACATCTCTAATCATCAGGGAAATGCAAATCAAAACCACAATGAGATATCACTTAAAACTCCAGTGAGAATAGCGTTTATCAAAAAGTCCCAAAACAATACATGTTGGCATGGATGCAGAGAGACAAGAACACTCATACACTGCTGGTGGGACTGCAAACTAGTGCAACCCCTGTGGAAAGCACTATGGAGATACCTTAAATGGATACAAGTAGACCTACCATTTGATCCAGCAATCCCATTATTGGGCATCTACCCAAAGAACAAAAGACATTCTATAAAAAAGACATCTGCACCCGAATGTTTATAGCAGCACAATTCACAGTTGTAAAGATGTGGAAACAACTCAAATGCCCATCAATGCACGAGTGGATTAGTAAAATGTGGTATATGTATACCATGGAGTATTACTCAGCTATAAGAAATAACGGTGATATAGAATCTCTTATGTTCTCCTGGAGAGAGTTGGAACCCATTCTACTAAGTGAAGTATCCCAAGAATAGAAAAATACGCACCATATGTACTCACCATCAAAATTGGTTTCCCTGATCATCACCTAAGTGCACATTTGGGAATAACACCAATTGGGTATCGGGAAGATGCTGGGGGGGGATAGGTGTATACCTGTATAATGAGTGCAATGCGCACTGTCTGGGGAATGGACACACTTGAAGCTCTGACTTGGGGGGATGGGAGGGCATGGGCAATATATATAACCTAAAGTTTTATACCCCCATAATATGCTGAAATAAAAAAAAACAAAAAACAAACAACAACAAAAAAATCTTTAATATTGTTGAGCCTAAGAATACTGAGTTATAGAAATGCCCCCTGTATTTTTGGAGACAAGATTTCATTTCAGAAGTCAAATAAGGCTTTGCCTTAAAGAAAAAATAAATGTGTTAGTTCAAAAGCTACCTCGCCTCAGGAGGGCGTCTCATTGGTCAGTAACAGCTGCACTTCAAAGATACAACTGTAAACTGGGTCTATGGTTCTCACCTGTTTTGAAAGACAAGCCAGGCGTCACCTAGGGCCATAGGTTGCCAGAGCTGACCAACAAAGACCACTGGAGGTGAGAGCTGATCAAATAGATATGCTAATGCCCAAGCTGGGCCCAGACAGAACCATGTCGTTAAAGTAATTAACACAAGGCACAGCTCATGTTGACTTCTAAGATCATCTCTGTCTCCAAGAACACAATCACCGGAGCCAAGTTGTCTCTGTTTTTTGCTAAAGTAATAGCCTTATCATAAAACTTTGAAGTTTGCCCTAGGAAGTTTTTGTAACTCATTGTTCCCCTAGATAGTGTTAGTTAAAGGATCTGTAGTAGCGTTTTAGAAGACTTTGACCCTAAACCAAACTGCCTGTTAGTATGTAAATCCTGTTGCCAAGCAACGGGAGCCTGTATCTACCCTATAAAATACCTGTGTGGAGTTTCAGTCTTGTATATATTTTCACAAGAGAAATATATACATCCGGACTCCTCCTTTGTCCATTTTCATAAACCTTTATTTTATAAACTATATCTTTGGCTCTGTGTATTATTATTATTATTATTCTTTTATATCTGTTTCCTACTATTTTTTCATCTTTTGCGACGACTCCTGCCTGAGAGACCCGACTGGAAAGAGGAAAAATCTCTTTCCTGGGAGTGTAGCTAACTCCCCACATAATATGATATAAAAGGCTAAATATATTTAGATCTATTGGGGACTGATGACAGGTCAAAGTTACTTTAACTTTCTAGGTTGTCCACTAAAAAATAAAAGTTATTAATAATTAACATTGTATTTAACATATATAATTAAAAACTAATAGATATTAGAAAAATTCTACATGCAAACTCCATAAAAAGGGAAGATCATCTTTGATAAAAGTTTATAAAAAATAGAAATACAGTTTTGCTAAATGAAAATTAAGTTTTCCTAATTTAAAGGTTTTAAAAACTTGTTTTAAATCAAATAAATTTTTTATTAAAATGGATAAAACTAAATGGATACCAAAGTTGGGAATGAGTGGTAAATATTATAAAAGGTTTATAGAAGTCTTACTTTATGGTCAAATTAATTAAGATTGAATGATTTATTTATGAAGTTTCATTAAAATTACCTTTATTATTAGTAATATACCTATGTAAAGTAAAATTTGATTTTTTCTTTCTGAACAAAATATTCATCTAATATTGTAACAGAGAAAATGACCTGAAAAGGGTAAAGCCTCTGGCCCTCTTTTGAGAACTAAAACCTACATCCCTGCCTCAGGCCAGTGGTCAGGAGTGTACTCTGTTCTTTTCACTACAGGAGCTGGCTTAGGGGAATTGCCTGGGCAGAAGTCATGAGCTTGTCTTAGCTGAAGATGGGATGAATCAAAACCTTTAAAAGCTCTGTACTTCTGCTCAGAAGCAGGACTTTGGTACTTTGATATAGGAATCTGCCAAGCTCCTCATTTGCCAGCAAATTAATAAACTCCTCTTTCCTTCTCAAACCACTTGTCCTCATTCTTCTGATGCAGCCTCAGGGACAAGTACTGAACTTGTGATAACAATATTAATAAATAATAAGAATTTTTGCTTTCCTTCTGAGTAAACAAGAAAAAAAGAAGAGAAAGAAAGAAAAACAGGTTCACTCTGTCTCTTCATTAGGTTGTCTTTCAGTTTGTTTTTATTGGGTCTTATGATTGTTTGAGAAACTAAATATCTCCACGTAAGAGTAAAGATTTTTGCTTTTTGAAATTTCTAAATTATCACTTTGGAAAAATAAATGACTTATTTTAATCTGTGACCCTATTTTAAATAAGTGTTCTAATCCTTTGATATTTGACAAACTCTCCAAAATCAAAATTCCACCAAGTTCAGTCTTAAACTAGCTTTTTAATCTCAGAACCACTTTTATAAAATCCCATATTAGGTTTACTTGATTTGTTAAACCACATAGGAAACATTGGCAAATATGAAATATTACTTAACTTTCTTTGGGTTATATTTCTGTAAATACATTTAAACTATGTGTTCCAACATTGTGAGGTTCATAAAATTCTGGCAATCTTAGTATATAATATCAGCAATAACTATGATTATGTTAAATTGTATGCCACAAAAATAACCAAATCTCTTTGTTAATTGTCTCTTTAACCTTAACTCTTCTAAGACTTTCTTGTCATACACAGACAATTATTGTTCTACTTTGATTGTTCTCAAAAATTGGTTTAACTAGCTACAGTCTAAAATTTGCTTCTTCGAGAAAAGTCATGGAAAGGACTAACAAGTACTTTTGAATATAGCTTTCTGATAACATTGGAGATTATACCACTCAGATTAGAAAAACTTCCAAAATTTTAATTAAAAAGTTAATGCATTCATGAAGATTATTAACCCAATATCAAATAGAGAGAATTTAATTACATGAGATTAAAATACTTTTATGACTTTTTCATTTTTTTATTTCAAAATATTAAGGGGTACAAATGTTTTTGGTTACATGGATGATTTTCATAATGCTTGAGTTTTATGACTTTGTATTAAACATTACTAACTCTTTTTGCTTTGTTTTCCAGTATTACAAGTTTTACAAGTACTAAGTAAATAGCAAATTTTACCTGTTATCTCTAGGATTTAAAATTTTTGAATCCTATTGTGTCCAATATGTTATTCACTGTCAATGTCCTGCTACTAAAACTAAAACTGCTAACATCTTCCCTCTAGGCCCAGGGACTACTGTGGAAGAGGTGGGTGTGTGAAACTGTAAAGGCCGATTTTGAGGGATGGAATTAGTTCAGACACTCCAGATCAAACATGGGAACACAGATGGCTGAACAACTACTAAATGAGAGACTGTGCCTTTCTTGGCCATGTGGTCCAAACATCCATCTCAACCATAAATAATATACTGCTTCCCATAGATTATAGCTTCCTGAGTATAATTGTTCTCAATTATGGGGTTTATGCAAATAGAGATATAACAAAAAATTTCTTGGCCACTTTAGGACAAATTACTAAAGAGACTAAAAATATTGTGACATAACAAAAGTTTCTAAATTCCTTAGCTTAAATGGTTAACAGTGCTTATGTTTTATATAACAAATTGCCACAAGTCTGCAACTAAAGCCAAGAATACAGTAGCTCAACACATACAGATAAATTAATTTTGTAACCTTGCCTTTGACATTTTAGTTTTTACTCTTATGTTGCCTAGAAGTGTTTAAAGGGTTGATGAGTGCCTGTCCACCTCCAGTCCCATCTGGTCTAGAGCATTTAATTGGTTGTTTTAGGCCTTTTTGCTCTTATGTCCCCTTGGTCACAAGGGTCACACTGAGGGCCTGGATGGACTTGGGGCAGGTAGCCACACCATCCCGGCAACAATGGAACAAAATAAGTATTTGGCCATCAATGCTTTCTCTTACAGATCTTGGCCAAAGGGGAAAACTGTGAACTAAAATAAAATCTTAAGCCCCCAATCTGACTGAGTGGGACCCTCTCGGCCAAGGGAGCCTCAGAAATACCCTAAAGCTGAGTTGCTGGCCATGAGAACAGATGTCAGACATTCCTCATCATGCCCCCTAACTTCCTAGAGATATCCTTTATAATTCATTAACAGGCCTAAGGCTATGCAAGACAAAGATTAAATCATACCTGCAGGTTATCAATTTAACAGATCTCTTGAGTCTATGTCCAGTATATGTCTGGTGGGTTGTCTCTGAATAACAGACTTCTTTATCTTAAAACATTGCAAGCCTTTAGACAAAGCTTCATTTCTTTAACCAATTAAAAATCAAAGAATCTTTAAACCTACTTATAACCTGTAATTCCCTTCTTCAAGATGCCCTGCCTTTTGTGGCCAAAGTGATGTACACCTTCTGTGTATTGATTTAAGAGTTTACATATAATTCCTGTCTCCCTGAAATGTATAAAAAATCAAAATGTAACCTAATCACAGCAAGACCACTTGTTCAAGGCTTCTTGGGTATAGTCACAGATAGTCAGCTTAGAATAAATTTCTTTAATTTGTTTTGGAGAATTTGAGTTCTTTTCCATTGACACATAAAAGAGAGGCCTAGGGAAAATCTGCCTTATACCAAAGCAAACTGCTGAGTAAATATGTGGACTTAGACAAAGCCTAAGCAAAAAAGTTGATGATGCCAATTGAGCAAGACTGAGTTCAAATTTACACTACCTTGAAGTTAGAGAAATGCCTTTGAAGGAAACCAAAATATTCCTCTATAAAATGTAGAAGATTGTTGAGCTGAAGAAGGTTAAAATGCAGTGGGGTACTCTGTCCCTCTCTCTGCTTTCCTGTTGGCAGAGCAGCAATTTACAAAGACACAGATCATCCTAACCCCCACCCCCCATCTCTGCCTTTCCAGCTAAAGATAGGCTCCTTTACAATGCTTGTTTATCAGCTCAGAGACAGTAGCACCAAAGGATCTAGAAACAGAATTTACCCTTCCCATAAATTTACCTTCTCACATTTTCCTGTCATTCAGAAGCCTGAAGATGGTCTTCCTTTGTCTGTGTCACTATATAAGTTAAAACTATTTTCTTTTAAGAGAGCTATTCTTTAACTCTGCCAGAAAACCTTTTAAATGCTTAAACTGCCTGCTTGATTTTTCTGCAGGATTTATAAAAGATATTCCAGCCTTTCCTAGGCATTTCTCAGTCCCTTGGAGATGTAAATGTTACCATGTCTTTGAAATGTTAACAGCCAGTGAATTAGCTAAACAGCAGATTTGAAAGGAATTAAAGTTCTTTAGACCCACCAGAAAATTCCTTTCATCAGTGGATACCTTTAGCTCAGTAGAAAAATATTTATAAGATATATATATATATATATCAGTTCCTGTTCTCTCTATAAAAGCTTCTCAATGTACTGAACCCCTCTCTTCTTAAACTCCTATTAACTGTATGTGCTCCCCTCTTTCTGTTTCTTTTCTTGATAACATGATGTTTCAAATTCAAATGACATAAGCAAATCTTTTGGTAAATTTAAATAGTTTAATATTGCTGGTTTAACAATAACTATGTCTTCTGAGTTATCAGCAAAATATGCATGTGTTTAAGGTTCTGGTTTTTATGATATTTGCCTAACATAAAGGCATATAAAAGTGAATAATAGAAAATTTAACTTGAGATGATAGCTAAATTTGTCTAATATCTCATGAAATTTTCCAAAGGTAATTGTTAATAATGAATAAATGAAATAGCTTATAGGACAAAAGTTCAAACCTTTTTTGCAGTATAAAGGATTTAATTTTATTGATTGATTGATTCTTTTTTAAAATTTCAAAATATTAAGGGGTCACAAATGTTTTAGATTACATGGATCACTTTTGTAATGCTTGAGTCCTGGCTAAAGATTTGCCCATCACCCAAATGTGTTCATAGTACCCATTAGTAGGTTTTTGCCCCTCCCCTTCTCTCCCTCCCCCCTGGTTGATTTCCACTGAGTTTTACTCCCCTCTGTGCATATGTGTGCTCATTGGTTAGCTCCAATTTAATAGTGAGTATATGTGGTGTTTGTTTTTACTTTCTTAGGGTATTTCACTTAGGATAATGGTCTCCAATTCCACCCAAATTACTGTAGATTGTATTAATTCACTTTTATTATGGCTGAGTAGTACTCCATGGTATATTTATTAATACACTCATGAATTGATGGGCACTTGGGTTGACTCCACATCGTTGCAATTGTGAATTGTGCTGTAATAAACATTTGGATGTAGGCGTCTTTTTGATAAAAAACTTCTTTTCCTTTGAGTAAATACTCACAAGTGGGACTGCTGGATCAAATAGTAGGTCTACTTTCAGTTCTTTGAGGACTCTCCATACTGTTTTCCATAGAGGTTGTACTAATTTGCAGTCCCATCAACAGTACATAAGCTTTCCTTTCTGCATCCATGCCAGCATCTGTTGTTTTTGGATTTTTTGATAAATGCCATTCTAACTGGTGTAAGGTAATATCTCATTGTGGTTTTGATTTTTATTTCCCTGATGATTAGTGACATTGAACATTTTTTCATATGTTTATTGGCCATTTGTCTATCTTCTTTTGAGAAGCTCCTGTTCATATCTTTTGCCCACTTTTTAATAGGGTTGTTTGGGGTGTTTTTGCTGATTAGCTTGAGTTCTTTGTAAATTCTGGTTATTAGCCCTTTATTGGGTTTGTAGCTTGCGAATATTTTCTCCCATTCTGTAGGTTGTCTATTTGCTCTGTTGATTATTTCCTTAGCTGTGCAGAAGTTTTAATTTATTTATTTTTGTTGTTGTTGTGATTGCCATTGGCATCTTCTTCATAAATTCTTCGACTAACCTGACATCTAGAAGAGTTTTTCCAACATTTTCTTCTAGAATTCTCATGGTTCTATGTGTTACATTTAAGTCCTCTATCCATCTTGAATTAATTTTTGTGAGAGGTAGGGGTCCTGTTTCATTCTTCTGCATATGGTTATCCAATTTTCCCAGCACCATTTATTGGCTAGGGCTTTTTTTTCCCCAGTGTATATTGTTGTCTGCTTTTTCAAAGATCAATTGATTGTAAGTAGATGGTTTTATATCTGGGTTCTGTGTTCTGGTCCATTGGTCTATGTCTCTATTTTTGTACCAATACCATGCTGTTTTGTCTACCATAGCCTTGTAGTATAGTTTGAGGTCTGGTAACATGATGCCTCTAGTTTTGTTCTTTTTGCTTAAGATTGCTTTGGCTATTTGGGCTCTTTCCTGGTTCCAAAGCATTGAATTATTTTTTATATATCTGTGATGTATGACTTTGGTAATTTGATGGGAGTTGCACTGAATCTGTATATCACTTTGGGTAGTATGGACAGTTTAACAACATTTATTCTACCTTTCCATGAGTATGGTATGTTTTTCCATTTGTTTTTATCCTCTGCATCAGAGTTTCAAGAAATTTCTGAATATTTGAAATAAGTTTCTATTCATTCACAATATTTGGGTGTAAATTTATTAAATGAAATAGCATGAATTTTAGAATCAAAGAAACAACATAGGTTCACTTATTATTCTTCCCTTAGCAATAGTTGTGACTACTAGCAAATTATTTATATCTTATTTGAACTTCCATTTCCTCATCTATAAAGTGTAGATAGTAATACTTATTAGGATTATTTGAAAATTTAAAGACAATGATTTTCAAATGCTTTGCATAAGCATAGCTACCATCTATTAAACTCAGAATTTCAGCCCTCTTCAAAGTCGTTAATAATATATTCTGTACCAAATTTTAACATATTTGTTCTAGGCAATGTAAATGTACCACATTTTTAGTAACTAACATAGTGTCTGGAATTTAGTAAGGATAAATGTTTATTTAATTTAGAAAAAGATATAAATATTTGTCTAATGACGACAAGTATACCAGATACTCTGCATAAATTATTTTCTCAAGCTTAACACATTGACTGCCATGTGAATTGTATTTAACTCAGGCTAGCTTTAGCCCAGGGCTGCGTGAAGCAAAACCCTGCAGTTGGTTTGTGAAAATCTTTTTGACGTTCTTATTTTTACAATTAATATTGACAATTCTAAATATGTGGATTTTGTTGCATATAACTCACACATAGAAAACAATAAAAAATAACAAATTAGAAAGTATTGTTTTGTTTTAATAAAACACCGTAGCCCCACAAAAAAAAATATTTTTCTAGTGTGGCAGTCAATATGTTAATCATGACTACAGTTCTGTCAGCCCTATTGAGGTGGAGCCTAAATATAGTATATACATAAAGTCTATATCACTCCAAGTCTTATACTTCTTCCAATATGCCAGGCTGCCTAGGGGCTACTTAATAAATTTGGGACTGTTCTTACACAAAAATCATACATTTCTTGCCAGGATATTTTTCATGTTATGAAGTGATTAAAAACGCAAATCTTTAATAGCATATTGCTAATATGCCTGTGGAATTTTCCAGTATTCTTGATAAACATTCAATATATTCCTAAATGGGAGAATGCCCTGGCAGGTAAGCTTTTTAAACATATGATGGCAAAATGTAAACATCTAGCACCCTGTGGATCTACCCTCAACTAAATGAATACTACCTTAACGTAAAATTAGAATATGAATATCAGAGAAAAGGAAAAAATTAAACCACATCATATGTTTGCAGTACTTTGTCAGGTAAAAATATGTTTTAAAATTTTCAGTTGTAATACAAAAGAGTAGAGTTCTATAGAATACCTGCACTAGAGGCAATTTATATCAGAAAAACACAAGTAGTGAGGGTTCTGGAATGTCCTTCAGGATAGCTGGAGGAATGGAAAATATCTCAAATGAAATATTTTATAAGTTAAGCCAGTGTGTAGGATGCCACAAACTGGGTTTCTTCCTTTAAGTGAACTGGATAAGAAATTATTAATAAACTTAATAGCTGAGGGTTAGTATCTTCTCTCTGATAAAATTAAGTGAAGATAAAGACCACTGTGTTTCAGAAGTGGCTGAAAGTAGAAGCTTTCAGGTTTCAGATGCCAAGACAAGTGTTAGAAGTAGTAAACAGAGCTGAGAATAGTCAAGCACACCACAAATGGAAAAGTTGAATGTAAACATAGAATTGAGGTAACTAGCAATTTAAAAAAAAATCACATCATAATAAGAGAGTAAGCATGTACCTATACCTTAAAAATTTCTTCAAATGTTAAGTTTACAGGAAAAAAAAAGTTTAGAAAAATACCAGGGAATGTCATTTCATTTAATTGCATTACTATCATTAGTGCATAAGAGTTCGTATTGATTTTCAAGGAAAAAGTCATATTTACATGTAGAGTTACATTTTAATTTCAACCCTTAGTTCTCATTCTCTGGAAAAAGAGCTTAATCGTCTGCCTAGCAATTTATAATGTAAGCCTCCATGGTTCACCTGGCGCACATACCAGGTAACTGTAAAGGAACAGCCAAAGAGCCACTAAAATAGATCCTCTGAACATGTTTCAGTATTTGCATAAGTACAAATATCACTAAAGAATGTATAAGAACTCTTATATGAGTCTGGGAGCAAAAACAATCTTGAAAGATACATATATTGTTTATTTAAGAGTCTTAAAAGTTGTCTCTAAACTAATTTAATTAAGTAGTTGTCATTATTCGTGTGTGTGTGTGTGTGTGTGTGTGTATGTGTGTGTGTATGAAGCTTTCCACAAGACCTAATGTATCTAATTGACACAACTCATTTAGCATTCCAAATATAAGACTGCCCTTTTTAAACTGTGGAATGTATTTATAGTGAACAATTATAATGTTTTAAAAGTTATTTGTTTTAAGGTCATCTATTTCTTCTCTGTTTGATTCAGAATAATCTTAATTTACCAGCACATGTGCAATCCTGGAAGGACAAAAAGAGTGCTTTGAAAGCATTAACTAATGTAAACTACACATGTAATCCAAGTAGCACTGCATTTTACTTTATGGTTTTTGATGGGTGTATGCTAAGAATATATCAAAGCTATGCTTTAGCAAGGCTTTCTTACCACATTCTCAAGGAATGACATTTAGTTAATCCAAAATATATGCATTAAATGGTAAATGTAAAATGCATCAAGTTAGTACTAAACCATTGTTGTTTGCAATAAATTTGTTTACAATTAAAATGCACCACAGCCAATCTTTTGAAAAAGCTTGGTTTCAGAACTCTAGGTAATAAGCCTCTAAACTTCATGATGCTTCCTATGTATGTTTTACTTTTAAGCTTTACTCACTGAAGTGAGGTTAATTTAAAAAGACTCTTTAGAAAAAGGGAGTGTACATCTGGGTTCTGAAGACAGAGATCAATAATGTTTTGTTTAGATGTGCTATTCCCTGACTTCCTCACCTCTGGGTGAATAATAAGCATGTATTTGCTTCTTGTAAAGCATTTAAATTTTATCTATTAAGAGTTAATTTTTTAAAATTCAAAAATTTCACATCTTCCTATAAATGAAAGGAATGGGTTTAATTATTAATCAGTTATTACAATAGAGAACTTTTCAGATGCGATGGCTTTTCTTCCCACAAAATTCCCTGGAAGGCATCATGTTATGGTTTCTCTTTTAGCTATGAAATACAATGAGAAAAATAATATATTTTATAGATAATTGTTAATCTCCACATATTATGGTTTGATTATTTTTTTCTGATTATGATAGATCACTGCATTTTAAAATCCATGTGAAGATATACCATGTTGCTTTCCAAGTCAATGCTTGTAATATCTTTGCACTAGTTTTACAATATTTCAAAAATATTCATTGCTATTTCTAAAAGTAAAATCAGATTTGAGGTAATAGATGTCAGAAATTATCAAGGCTATTATAAGCTAATTATAATATTTACCCAAACATCATCTTAAAGGCAAAGTATTCATAAATAATTATGGCTTTCCATGTTACTCATTGCAGCCATTAGAAGTTTTTTCGAGGCCCAAGAACTAAAATATTTTTCCAATTCTTCCTCCCGTCCCACTTAGTATTGAATCAGATAGTGAGACACCTGCTTCCACCTGCATGGAAAATGAACATGTAGACTATTCTGTTGACTTATTATTTTAACATCCCCTAAAAATCTTTCACTGAGACTTGTTCAACAATCTAGAAAAGCAGTGTGATAAAAACTAATGCACACCAGAATCACATTATAAATTTAGAAAGCTTCCACATTTCGCCTTTTCCAAAACACATACACTGAGGCAATTGAGTATACATGATCATTAATACAACTGGAATTTACTGATTTCAGGATTCTTCTGAAGAAATTGTCTGTACTTCTTAGGTCTGGAGGCAACAGGCCAGACTTGTTAGGGAAGCAATAGCAAATCCTTACCTATGGCCCAAAAGGCACTTCTGAGAGTTATGTTCTGTTTCATTTTATCATACATAGGTTACTGAATGCTGGTATTGATTGATTGACCATCTAGACTGCCATGCTGAAAATAATTTTTAGTGAGTCAGGGCTCATCAGGAAAGGCTGTCATGACCAATTAGTATCTGACATGAGTGCAGGAGCAGGTAGCAAACCTACCTGTACAAGCAATTTTCCATCCCTGTAACAGTAAACACATTCCTACTTGTAATGATCCCTGGCTGGACGAGGGGAACCATTAGGGTAAACAAAGGAATAGTCAACATGGAAGGGCAAATACAAGTAAGAATGCAGATAACTTAAAAACATAAAACTCTATTCCCTGTAACCCCCTCAAAATGTAAAATGTTTTTCCCTAACTACTTTACCTGAATAGTTTACTATTCTTTTTTAGCTTTTTAAAACTTAAACTTATTAGGAAAAACAAAACTATTTTTTGTCATTCAGGAAAAAAATACTTAGCAGGTGATTGTCTTTTATATATTTTTTCAACCAGTTATTTTTTAGGCGGGATATATATATATATATATATATATATATATATATATATATATATATATATATATTTATATGTTCATTTAAATATGTATATTTAAAAACCAGCCAATGAATATGAATAACTTTTCTTTTGAGACTTAATCTTACTCTGTCGCCCCAGCTAGATTGCAACAGTGTCATCATAGCTCACTGCAACCTCTACTACCTGGGCTCAAGCAATCCTTCCTGCCTCAGCCTCCCAAGTAGCTGGGACTACAGGTGCCCACCACCACACCTGGATAATTTTTCTATTTTTAGTAGAGATGGGGTCTTGATCTTTCTCAGGCTGTTCTTGAACTCCTAAACTCAAGCAATCCTTTTGCCTCAGCCTCCTGGAGTGCTAGGATTGCAGGTACGAGCCACTGTGCCTGGACAATGACTAACCTTTTTATAACATGTAGTTTTACTTATGTGCAATATTGCCCATATAATTAAAACCATTCTTGTGTTGCTTTAAAATTAGAAATGTACATCAGCTCTCTGTGATCTCTGAGCCAACTAAGTTGTTCCTATAGGAAGAAGAGCTTGCCTAGGGCTGCAAAATTTTTCTGCCTAAGGGAAAATTCACAGTAGAGATTATCCAGATTTATTGGCCATAGTTTAGTGAACATATGTTTTCTTGCAAAGCTGCTTTCTTCTTCTCTGAGAGAACCAAATGAGGACAAAAATAGATGGCATAAGAAGGGATATATAACATATTTTATTATCACTGGTCAGACAGCAGCTGTCATATGAAGCTAGATTTGCCAACAGAATACAAAGTCTTTTTCTGTATTTACAGATTATATGTGATTTCCCCACACATACACACCTTTCTTTATTTTGGACATATTTCCATAAAGTCCAAATAATCACCTGTTCTATTCTGCATTTTACTGGTGGTCCTAGCCAGCAGAATAAGGCAAGAAAAATAAATGGCAAGGACAGATTAAAGAAGTAAGTAAAACTGTCATTATTTGCAGTTTATATAACTATATGCATAGAAAGTACAAAAGAATTCAGAGATAAAATACAGCTAATAAGAGGTTATAGATTGCTTAATTTAAAATATTAAAAAACAATTATTTTTAAAAACTTTCCTTTCACCATTGTATATTCTTGGCACTCTTGTCAAAGATCAGTTGACCTATGTGGGTGTATTTTTGGCCTCTATATTCTGTTCCATTGATCTATGTATCTATTTTTATGTTAGTACCACACTGTTATAATTTCTGTAGCTTTGTAACATATTTCAAAATCAGCTTTGTTCTTTTTTTTCAAGATTTGGCTCTTTGGGGTCTTTTGTGGATCCACATAAGTTTTTTTTATGCCATTTTCCCCAGTGTATATTGTTGTCTGCTGTGTCAAACATCAGTTGGCTATATGTGGATGGTTTTATATCTGGGTTCTCTGTTCTATTACGTCAGTCTATGTCTCTATTTTTGTGCCAATATCATGTTGTTTTGGTTCCTACAGCCTTGTAGTATAGTTTGAAGTCTGGTAACATTATGCCTTAAGATTTATTCTTTCTGCTTCAGATTGCTTTGGCTATTTAGGCTCTTTTCTGATTCCAAATGAAGCATAGAGTTATTTTTTTCTAGATCTGTGAAATATGATACTGGTATTCTGAGGGGATTTCATTAAATCTGTAAATAATTTTGGGTAGTACGGACATTTTAACAATATTGCTTCCACTGATCCTTGAGCATGACATGTTTTACCATTTATTTGTGTCATCTACAATTTCTTTCCTTAATGTTTTGTAGATCTCTTTGAAGAGATCTACAAAGATCTCTTTGTAGAGATCTTTCACCTACTTGGTTAAGTATATTCCTAGGTATTTTATTTTCTTTGTTGGTATTGTATCACATTAACTGATTTGAACATGTTGAAATATCATTGCATCGCAGGAGTAAATTCAATTTGGTCACGGCATATGATCATTTTAATGTGCTGCTGAATTGGATTTGTTAGTATTTTGTTGAGGACTTTTGCATCTATGTTGGAAAAAACTCTTCAAGTTATGAGCCTAGGGAAAGAATTTATGAAGACCCCAATGGCTATCACAGTAGCAACAAAAATAAATAAATGGGACTTGATTAAAGTAAAAAGCAGATAGACAACCTATAGAATGGGAGAAAATATTCACAAGCTATACATCTAATAAAGGGCTAATAACCAGAGTCTGCAAAGAACTCAAGTAAGTCAGAAAGAAAAAAACCCAAACAGCTCCATTAAAAAGTGAGCAAAAGACATTAACAGAAGCTTTTCAAAGGAAGATAGACAAATGACCAATAAACATCTGAAAAATGCTCAACATCACTAATCATCAAGGAAATGCAAATTAAAACACAATGAGATATCACCTTACCCTAGTTAGAGTGGCTTTTTATTAAAAAGTCCAAAAACAATAGATGCTGGCATTGATACAGAGAGAATGGAACACTTATACATTGTTACTGGGACTGCTAATTATTACAGCCTGTATGAAAAACAGTATGGAGATTCCTCAAGAACTAAAAATATACCTACAGTTTGATCCAGCAATCAAACTACTGGTTTTTACCCCAAGGAACCCATTTAATCAATAAGGCACCTGCACTTGAATGTTTACTGCAGCACAATTCATAGTTGCAAAGATGTGTAATCAATCCAAGTGCCCATCAATTCATGAGAGGATTAACAAATGTGCTATATATATATACTGTGAAATACTACTCAGCTATGAGGAAGAATGAATTGAGGCCTTTTGCAATGATTTTGATGGAACTGCAGACCATTATCCTAAGCGAAGTATCTAAAGAATGGAAAAACAAACACTACATGTATACTTTATTAAATTAGAATAAACTGATGAGCACACATATGCATAGTGGGAAATACAACTCAGTGAAAATCAAGCAGGGGGAGGGGTGAGGAAGATATGGGTGAACACCTGTTTAACAGGTACAATGAACACCATTTGGGTGATGGCCATACTAATAACCCTGACTTTGGCATAACAAGTATGATCCATGTAACCAAAACATTTATACCCCCATATTTTGAAATAAAAAAAATATGAACCCAAACAAATTCTAAAATCATAAATTAAATGTTAATTGACACATAGTGCCCTCTAGTACCAAGCTTCCATATGCTTTCACATGTGATCTTTCTACTCTCCTGATAACAATCATAAAAACAAATCTGGCTTCCTTTATAAGTAATAACACAAGCCAGTTTTCCTGCAAGTTTTGTGACTGTAAATACAAGTGAGGAACAGGAAGCAATCTTCCAACAGTGGCTGTTAATGAGGGCCATATCACCCCTTTGTGAGCACTTGAGAAATGCATTGAGGATGTACTTTGGTTGTTAATATCATGGGGATTCCACACCACATTTAGAAGGTGGAGGCTAGAAAGACAAGATGTCCTACAATCTATGGGACAGATTTACACAGGAAAGAATTTCTTTATATCCTGCATGATTTCTGACTATATTTACTTAGTCATATAGGCAAAAAACCTGTTTAAAATGATCTAAAACTAGAACCTACTGACTTTTGCATATGGCTTTAATACACACTGAATTTTCTAGGAATTTAATTATCATGTTAGCTGAGGGAATGTTGTAATTATTTTTTGTTTGACTTATTTACCAAGACTTGCCATTTCAAAAAAATGATATTAATATTTAAGTCTTTTATACAATACTCCCATGTCAGTTTGCATTTATACCTGTCATATTCATGGTGACTTGAAGTATTCAGTGGTTTCATTACATCTAGTATAGTCATGTTCAAGCATTTACCTATTGAATTATAGATTTATATATATATTACTTTCCTTTTATTTCTCATGTAGGGCATAGATGGCACATTATATTTTTTAACTTATGTGTAGATATAGGTTTATTAGGTATTAATTTTATTTCAGGATAGTAAGGTAAAAACATTTGTTGTAAAAAGAGAACATAGGTTCTGATAGAGTTGAGAAGATACTTCTCTTTTTTTTTTTCCAATAGCATGTATTACTTTCTGTCAAGGCTATATAATTTTCTATTTCATCTTTTTATTGTCCATCAGCTGGAATATAAACTCCATGAGGACAGAAATCTTTGTCCATTTTTTCACTGATATATCCCAAAGATTAGAATAGTATTCATTGCTTATATAATAAACCATTTAAATGCATCTATTCATTCATTTTTTCAACAAATATTTAGTATCTATTAGACAAATAAAAACAGAATTATTGAAGTTACAAAAATCAATGCCACCATGTTATAGAAAGCAGATCTAGTGGAAATAATGTGAATTTTAAGACGTAATTCTGGCTTATTACTGACTATATAATATTGGGCAATCCCTCAACCTCTTGGAGACTCAATTTACATCTCTATTATATGAAGGAAACTATTTTCTGCATTGTAGTGTTATAAAGATTGAATAAGTATTTTTTTTATAATGTACCTAGCACAATGTATGATATAGAATGAGCTCACAGTTAAAATTCTTCAAGTTGTAAATATTTGGCAAGCAGCAGGGCAAGCCACCTTGAATCAAAAGGAGTAAATTTAAATGGGGGAAAAAACTGATGATCTGAGCTGGTTGGTTCTGACATATCACAGCTTAATTTTTGAGTTTTTGTTAGAAATTTGACTTAAAAATAACAAAGATAAATTTAAAAAACATAAACTTTAACAGAGTTTCATATTTCAACACATACATAATGAAAGGTAATGAAAGCTAGAGAAAATTTCAAATAGGAGCACCCCAAATGTGTCACCTTTTCTGTCCATACCAAATGAGAAGTGGTTAATGCAGCTTCAGGCTCCAGAATGTTAAAATTAGCATAAATATTTATAAAAATTATATCCTCCATTTCTCAATCCCCATCTTTCCCATTTCCATAACATCAACCACAACCTGTGCATTTGAAAAGAATGTTATGATGTTGGCCCACACTAATTTCTCCACTTTACCTCCCACAGCCTTCATTATTTATATCAAACTCTTTAGCACTTGATTACATCCTGTCTTTTACTGTTCTAATGATTCATGTTTGTGAGTTTTTTTTTTCTCTGTTGTAAGCTAAAACTCTCTTTAAGGACTCTATGGCATTAATGTTCTTTTCAAAGAAAATATTGATGTCACTTGTGTTATCAAGAGGGCTTAGACAGAAATGTGGATATGGATGCCAGTATACATGGAAGTCCCTGGGAACTAATACATTTGGGAAATGGGACTGGCTACAGTTCTGTAGAAATTGTTCTGGGAAATAACCTGAGGTTATGGAGTAGTTCTTAGGAAAACCCAAAGAACAGCAAATGAAGGCAAAAGGCAGCTATATTAATTAGGTGATTTTCAGGTTTGTTCTTATCCCCTATTGCTTTATTTTATTGATGGGGGTTTGAATTGGATCAGGAATACAGTATGTTAACCTCCATATAAATAATTTATAGGTTTAATTCTTGGAAACAATGTGAGGATGGGGTCACAGGGATGTCACCTTCCCACTTCTTACTTTTTCTTACTAATTTAGTTCATGCATTGGGTTTCTGATCTCCGCTCCTGGGATTGACTCATGAATGTCTAATAGGAACCTCTGTCTGTACAAAATTGAACTCCTATTATTTCCCCTCAACCCCAAACCAGGTACTTTGGCAATCTTCCCAATCTCTAGGTAACAAACATTTGAGATTTCGATGTAATAGTCCAGAAATTTAGGTGGGCACGATGGCTCACACCTATAATCCTACTACTCTGAGAGGCTATGGTGGAAGGATTGCTTGAGCTCAGAAGTTCAAGGCCAGCCTGAGCAAGAGTGAGACCCCATCTCTACAAAATATAGAAAAATTAGCCAGATGTGGTGGCACATGCCTGTAGTCCCAGATACTCCAGAGGCTGAGGTGGGAGGATTGTTTGAGCCCAGGAGTTTGAGGTTGCAGTGAGCTATGATGATGCCACTGCACTTCAGCTGGGGTGACAGAGCAAGACTCTGTCTCAAAAAAAAAAAAGGTCCAGAAATTTAGAATGTATATTAATGATAATTCCTGCTAAATTTTTTCTTTCAAATCAGAATTCTTAATTTCCTCTTTTTGTGTTTCACTCACACAACACAGCCAAACTGCCATCAAATCCTGTGAATTCTATCATCAAAAGAGATCTAGAATTTAATCATTTCTTACCACTCCCATAGCCATGAGCTTGATTCAAGCAACCATCATCACTTGCTTGGGTTATAAAAATAACCTCCTAACTGGTCTTCCTGCTTCTGATCTTAACCCCCTTGCCATCTGCTCTCAATGTAACAACCAAAGTGATCTTTTTTTTTCTTTTTTTCTTTTTTTTTTTTGAGACAGAGTCTCACTTTGTTGCCTGGGCTAGAGTGAGTGCCGTGGCGTCAGCCTAGCTCACAGCAACCTCAAACTCCTGGGCTTAAGCGATCCTACTGCCTCAGCCTCCTGAGTAGCTGGGACTACAGGCATGCACCACCATGCCCGGCTCATTTTTTCTATATATATTTTAGTTGGCCAGATAATTTCTTTCTATTTTTAGTAGAGACGGGGTCTCGCTCTTGCTCAGGGTGGTCTTGAACTCCTGACCTCAAGCGATCCACCCGCCTCAGCCTCCCAGAGTGCTAGGATTACAGGCGTGAGCCACCGCGCCCGGCCCAAAGTGATCGTGTTAAAATATATATAACATCATGTTACTTCTCTGCTAAAAACTCTTCAATGTATTTCCATCTTACTCATGACACTCAGAGTAAAAGCCAAAGTCCTTACTAAGGTTTATAAAGCCTTAATCTAGTTCCATTATCTATCTGATTTTGTTTTTTTCCTGTTCTCCTTGCTCTCTCATGTTAAGCAAATGGTTGTGAGCATGTAGAGCAACAGGAACTCTCATTCATTGCTAATGGGAATGTGAAATGGCACAAAAACTTTGGAAGACAGTTGGGCAGTTTCTTACATATCTAAACATATTCATACCATATGATCCAACAATTGTGCTCTTTAGTATTTATCCAAAGGAGTTGAAAACTTGTGTCCATAAGAAAACCTACATATGGGAGCTTGGCGGAAGATGGCAGAGTGGAGGTGACCTCCTGGATTCATGTTCCCGGAGAGGAAGGCATGGATCTCGACCTGCCACAACACTAGAGGATCGCTCCCCCGCAAGAATGGTGGTGTGAACCCACGGAGAATCACCGTGGGACACAGAGAACAAGAGAAAACCAGAGGCGAATGGGAAATCAGACTGAGATAATTTGGAGAGTGCGGGATGGAAAATAGACAGCAGAGTGCAGGAGGGCGGTACCCGCCTCACCAACGAGTGAGGCGGGTTCAGCCCCACAGCAAAGCGGCTTGTTCTCCCCACTGACCTCCACACCCACTCAAACAGGGATCTGACTGAAGTCGGGGCAGAATCACCACGGGAGATGTGGAGCTCTGAGGACAGGTCAAGCCAATCCTCTGGAGCTGGACCCATCAGAAGCAGCCCCCCAACTGAGATAGAAAAAAATCTAAACAACACACAACAGTCTCCCCCTCTGAACAAAGGAAGCAACATACCTAGATTGTTTCACAGCCTAAGAACAGAGTACAAGGCGTGCTGTTAGCCAGACTAAAGCTGTGAGAAAACATCTAATGATAGATCCAGATGGGAAGGGCTCAGAGGAAAAATATGGGGAGCACAAAGAACCAAACGGAAACCTCGCCCCCAAAGAGAAATACCAGCTCTCTACCAATTGACACAAACCAGATTCAAAATACCAACATGTTACCCGAAGAATTTCAGTTATGGACTATAAATAAGCTGAATAATATACAAGAAAAAATGGATAACCAACACAAAGAAACCACAAAAAAAAATCCAGGATTTGGAAGAAAAATTCACTAAGGAAATTGAAATATTGAAGAAAAACCAAACTGAACTCCTAGAAATGAAGAATTTATTCAGGGAGCTACAAAACACAGTGGAAAGTCTCAAGAACAGGGTAGGTCAAACAGAAAATAGAATCTCAGAGATTGAAGATAACTCTTTCCAATTAAATAAGTCAGTCACAGAGATAGAGCAAAGAAATAAGAAAAAAGATCAGAGTCTACAAGAAATGTGGGATTATGTGAAGAGGCCTAACGTGAGAGTTATTGGCACCCCTGAGGGTGAAGAAGATAATAAACAAGGGCTGGATAAGCTATTTGAAGATATAATAGAGGAAAATTTCCCAGGCCTTGCTAAAACTCTAGATATACAGGTTCAAGAAGCTCAAAGAACCCCTGGGAGATTCATAGCAAATAGGAAAACACCACGCCACGTAGTTATCAGAATGACCAAAATATCCACTAAAGAGACCCTTCTTCGAGCTATAAGGAGAAAGAAACAAGTAACATACAAAGGAAGGCCCATTAGAATTACGCCAGATTTCTCAACTGAAACCTTACAAGCAAGAAGAAGTTGGGGCCCAATTCTTATTCTTCTGAAACAGAATAATTCCCAGCCTAGAATCTTGTACCCAGCTAAGTTTTGTATACGAAGGAGAAATTAAGACATTCTCAGATAAACAAGGACTGAGGGAATTCACCAAGACAAGACCAGCCCTCCAAGAAGTAATCAACAGAGAGTTACACACGGATCAGCACAAGAAAGACCCACGAATGTAAAATCATCCAAGAGCTAAAGATCAAATTCCAGCCACCACAATGGCTCAAGAGAGAAAACATAGCAATGAAGTTCTACTCAACAAGATGAACAGAAATCTCTCCTACTTATCAGTTCTCTCAATAAATGTCAATGGCCTGAATTCCCCACTCAAGAGACACAGACTGGGCCAATGGATAAAAAAACACAAACCAATTATCTGCTGTCTTCAGGAAACTCACCTAACCTGCAAAGATGCATTTAGACTGAAAATAAAAGGATGGAAATCGATATTTCAAGCAAATAGTAGCCAAAAGAAAGCTGGTGTGGTAGTTTTAATTTCCAATAACTTGGTTTTTAAACCAACAAAAGTAATGAAAGACAAAGACAGTTACTACATAGTGGTGAAAGGCACAATTCAACAAGAATACATAACCATACTTAATATATATGCACCCAATTTAGGCGCACTCAGATTCATAAAGCAAACCCTACTTGATCTGAACCAAATGATAGACAACAATACTGTAATAGCTGGAGACTTTAACACCCCACTGACAGCACAGGACAGATCCTCCAAAGAGAAAATAAGCAAAGAAATAATAGACTTCAATAGAATGCTAGAACAAATGGGCCTGACTGACATCTACAGGACATTCTACCCAAAATCCACTGAATATACATTCTTCTCATTAGCTCACGGGACATTCTCTAAGATTGATCATATCCTAGGACATAAAGCATGTCTTAAAAAATTAAAAAAAAAATAGAAATCATACCATGCATCTTCTCAGATCACAGTGGAATAAAAGTAATAATGAACTCTAACAGAAACTCTCATTCCTACTCAAAGTCATGGAAGCTAAACAACCTTCTCCTGAACAACTATTTTATAAAGGAAGAAATCAAGTCAGAATTCAAAAGATTCTTTGAATTAAATGACAAAGGAGACACAACTTATCAAAATCTATGGGACACAGCTAAAGCAGTCCTGAGAGGAAAATTCATTTCCATAAACGCCTACTTCAAAAAGACAGAAAACTTACAAATAGACAGCTTAATGAATAGACTCAAAAACCTGGAGAAAGAAGAACAGACTGACCCCAAACCCAGCAGAAGGTGAGAAATTATTAAGATCAAATCAGAATTAAATGAAAAGGACAACAAAAATACCATAAGGAAAATTGATAAAACAAAAAGTTGGTTCTTTGAAAAGATAAACAAAATAGACACACTTCAAGAACAGAAAAGAAAAAGCTCTAATAACTTCCATCAGGAACATGAAAGGAGAAATCACAACTGATGCCACAGAGATACACGATATCATCTATGAATTCTACAAAAATCTTTATGCACACAAACTGGAAAATGTGGAGGAAATGGACAATTTCTTAGAAACACATAGCCTTCCCAAGCTCAATCAGGAAGAAACAGAATTCCTGAATAGACCAATATCAAGAACTGAAATTGAAACAGCAATAAAAAACCTTCCCAAAAAGAAAAGCGCTGGACCAGATGGGTTAACACCCGAATTTTACCACACATACAAAGATGAACTGGTGCCCATCCTACATAAACTATCTCCAATATCGAGAAGGATGGAATTCTTCCCAACACATTTTACCAAGCCAATATAACATTGATACCAAAACCAGGAAAGGATCCAACAAAAAAAGAAAACTACAGACCAATTTCTCTCATGAACATAGACGCAAAATTCTCAATAATATCCTAGAAAATCCTACCCAAGTGCTTATTAAAAAAATAATTCATCACGACCAAGTAGGCTCCATCCCAAAGATGCAGGGGTGGTTCAACATACAAAAATCTGTAAATGTAATTCACCACATAAATACAAGCAAAAATAAAGACCATATGATCCTCTCAATAGATGCAGAAAAAGCATTTGACAAAATTCAACACCCTTTTATGATAAGAATGCTTTACAAAATAGGCATAAACGGGACCTACCTAAAAATGATACAAGCCATATATGACAAACCCACAGCCCAACATCATACTCAATGGGGAAAAATTGAAAGCATTCCCACTCAGAACTGGAACCAGATAAGGCTGCCCACTGTCCCCATTACTTTTCAACATAGTATTGGAAGTCCTTGTGAGAGCTATCAGGCAAGAGAGTAGAATCAAGGGTGTCCAAATAGGGAAAGAAGTGATCAAACTCTCACTCTTTGCTGATGATATGATGTTATATCTGGAAAACCCCAAGGCCTCAACCAAGAGACTCCTGGAATTAATTAATAAATTCAGTAAAGTCTCAGGTTACAAAATCAATGCACACAAATCAGAGGCATTCATATATGCCAATAACATTCAATTGGAGAACAAAATTAAGGACTTAATACGCTTCAGAGTAGCAACAAAGAAAATAAAATATCTAGGAATATATTTAACTAAAGAGGTAAAGGACCTCTATAGAGAGAACTATGAAACACTGAGGAAGGAAATTGCAGAACACGTAAATAGGTGGAAAACCATACCATGCTCGTGGATTGGAAGAATCAACATTGTTAAAATGTCTATACTACCCAAAGTAATCTACAGATTCAATGCAATCCCTATTAAATTACCAACATCATTTTTCACAGATTTAGAAAAAATAATTATACACTTTGTATGGAATCAGAGAAGACCCCATATAGCAAAAGCAATTTTAAGCAATAAAAACAAAATGGGAGGTATTAATTTGCCAGACTTCAAACTATACTACAAGGCTGTGGTTCTTAAAACTGCCGGGTATTGGCACAAGGGCAGGGACACGGACCAGTGGAACAGAACAGAAAATCCAAATATAAAACCATCCTCATATAGCCATCTAATCTTTGACAAAATAGACAAAAACATACTGTGGGGAGAAGAATCCTTTTTTTTTTTTTTTTTTTGAGACAGAGTCTTGCTCTGTTGCCCAGGCTAGAGTGAGCGCCGTGGCATCAGCCTAGCTCACAGCAACCTCAAACTCCTGGGCTTAAGCAATCCTACTGCCTCAGCCTCCCGATTAGCTGGGACTATAGGCATGCGCCACCATGCCCGGCTAATTTTTTTTTCTATATATATTTTTAGTTGGCCAGATAATTTCTTTCTATTTTTAGTAGAGATGGGGTCTCGCTCTTGCTCAGGCTGGTCTCGAACTCTGACCTCGAGCAATCCGCCCTTCTCGGCTTCCCAGAGTGCTAGGATTACAGGCGTGATCCACCGCGCCCGGCCTAAGGGAGAAGAATCCTTATTCAATAAATGGTGCTGGGAAAATTGGAGAGCCACATGTAGAAGACTGAAACAGGACCCACAGATTTCACCTCTCACAAAAATCAAATAACAGTGGATAACAGATTTAAATGTTAAATGGGAAACGTTTAGAATTCTAGAAGAAAATGTAGGAAAGACTCTTACAGCCATTGGTCTAGGCAAAGAATTTATGAAGAAAACCCCTAAGGCAATCACAGCAACAACAAAAATAAACGAATGGTACCTGATTAAATTAAAAAGCTTCTGCACAGCCAAAGAAATAATCACAAAAATAAACAGACAGCCTACAGAGTGGGAAAAAATTTTCACATACTACACATCAGATAAAGGAGTGATAAGAGGAATCTATGTAGAACTCAGGAAAATCAGGAAGAAAAAATCAAACAACCCTATCAAAAAGTGGGCAAACGACATGAATAGAAATTTTTCAAAAGAAGATATAAGAATGGCTAACAAATGTATGAAAAAATGCTCAACATCCCTAATCATCAGGGAAATGCAAATCAAAACCACAATTAGATATCACTTAACTCTGGTGAGAATGGCCTTTATCAAAAAAATCCCAAAACAACACGTTGGCATGGATGCGGAGAGACAGGAACACTCATACACTGCTGGTGGGACTGCAAACTAGTGCAACCCCTGTGGAAAGCATTATGGAGATACCTTAAACAGATTCAAGTAGACCTACCATTCGATCCAGCAATCCCATTCTTGGGCATCTACCCAGAAGAACAAAAGTCATTGTATAAAAAAGACACCTGTACCCGAATGTTTATAGCAGCACAAGTCACAATTGCAAAGATGTGGAAACAACCCAAATGCCCATCAATTCACGAATGGATTAATAAACTGTGGTATATGTATACCATGGAGTATTACTCAGGTATAAGAAATAATGGTGATACGATATCTCTTTGCTTCTCCTGGAGAGAGTTGGAACCCATTATATTAAGTGAAGTATCCAAAGAATGGAAAAACAAGCATCACACGTACTCACCAGAAAATTGGTTTCCCTGATCATCACCTAAATGCACATCGGGGAAGGATACCAATTGGATATCAGACTGGGATGGGGTGTGAGGGGAGAGGATGGGTGTATGCCTACAGGATGAGTGCGTTGTACGCTGTCTGGGGAATGGTCATGCTTGAAGGTGCTGACTCGGGGAGGTGGGGGGGGGAGGGGATGGAGGTATGACTACATGGTGAGTGCCAGGTGCACTGTCTGGAGAATGGATACGCTTGAGGCTCTGACTCAGGGGGATGGGCGGGACATGGACAATGTATATAACCTGAGCTTTTGTACCCCCTTGATGAGCTGAAATTAAAAAAAAACCTACATATGGATATTTACAGCAGCTTTATTCATAAATACTGAAACTTTGTAGCAACTAAGATGTCCTTCATCTGGTGAATGGATAAACTGTAGTATATCCAGACAATAGAATATTATTTGGTACTAAAAAGAAATGAGCTGTCAAGCCATGAAAACTTTTGGAGAAACCTTAAATACATATCACTAAGTGAAGAGAGTCAATCTTAAAAAGGCGACATACTCTATAATTCCAACTATATGACATGTTGGAAAAGGCAAAACTTGAAGACAATAAAAAGATCGGTGGTTGCCAGGACTGAGAGGGAAGGGTAGGATGAATAGGTGGAGCACAGAGGATTTTTAGGCCAGTGAAACTACTCTGTATGATACTATAATGGTGGTTACATGTCATTGGACACCTGTCTAAACTCTTAGAATGTACAATACCAAGAGTGAACCCTAAGGTAAACTGTGGACTTTAGGTGATTATGTGTCAATGTAGGTTCATGAACTGTAACAAATGTACCACTTTGGAGGGGGATATAAACAGTAGGGGAGGTTATGCCTGTGTAGAGGAAGGGATTATATGGCAAACCTCCACACCTTTCTCTTAATTTTGCTATGAACCTAGAACTTTTCTTTTTTTTTTTTTTATTTTCTTTTCTTTTTATTTTTTTTAATTTCAGCTTATGGGGGTACAAAAGCTTAGGTTATATATATTTCCCATGTCCCGTCCATCCCCCTGAGTCAGAGCCTCAAGCGTGTCCATTCCCCAGACAGTGCGCCTGGCACTCACCATGTAGTCATACCTCCATCCCCTCCCCCCACCCCCCACCTCCTGAGTGAACCTAGAACTTTTCTAATAAAAAAGTCATTTAACAAACATTAGAAAGCTATACACCAAAATGCACACATTAGTTATTTCTAGATTATGACATTACATGGAATTATATTTTACTTTTGTTTGTTTTTTTATATTTTCCAATTTTTCTATTATAGTTATAAATTACTTTTGTAATTAGAAAAATCTTAAAATTTTATTAAAGTAAAAGAAAATAGTATTAGAGCCTTTTTAGCTGACAGTCATGTAATATAGTGTTCCATTATCAGGCATAGTGCACTGGTATTTTGATAAAATATTTTTGCAAAGTTTCATTAAAGGTGTTGAATGCTCAATCACATTATTTGGCCCACCCCTAGAAATAGGCAGTGCCACTTAAGTTCTCATTATCTTATGGTGCCAAGAATTTGTACCATTAGCATATTATTTTAAGGACTTTCTGTTGCAAATATATTTCTTAGGAAAATCAGCATTTCTCTAACACACAGGCAAGGCTAGTTATTTTTGTTTTATTTTTACTGTTGGCGTTTTATTTTCTTTACATTAAAAACATCATCTATTGTCACTCAAGATAAACAAGCTTTTATTGAATCCATTTTTGCACAACTAAGAATAAAAGTCTAGACTCTAAGAGATTTCCATGGAAAGCTCCCAGGGTAGGGTACCATTGTTACTAAGTATCTAAGTAACATAGGTACTTATTCTCCTACTACACTTCAGATTATTCCCTTTTCTGCTTGATAAAAATTCAGTAGCACCATGTGCTTCATTTCATGGCATCACTAGTGGCTTCTACTGTCTTAAAAGCTTCCTGGTATCAGTGTCACTGGCTTAAAATCCTTGTTTACTGCTTCCGTATTTTTCTTACAGAAGGTAACTTACTTTCAAGGCTATTTATCTTGCTGCTCCTAACTATACTTGTGTATACCAGTAATACTATATTCATAGCCTCACAGAATGCACATCAATAATTTACGTAGCACTTCCTTGCAAGGGACTCACTACATTCTCCACCCCCTCTTTTAATCCAGGGAAGAGTACAAACAACATTAAAGACCTTTGGCACATAAAGGTTGAGGACACAATTAGGGAACAGTGATTCAAAGATAGCCATTGCCTAATTCCAGTACTGAGCTTGTAAACAAGTTCTGTGGGGGAATAAAAGAGTCCCGAGTTGTAGCATTTGCCTATTTCTGTTGTGCAAATATATACACCATGACCAATTTCAAGCTACCAGAGTGACATCACTGAAATGTGGGAAGATGTACTAACAATTGGCTCTTCATATAAGCAATCTCCATATTTCACTGTTACTTTGTGACAATCTAGTGAATTTTGACATGTTTTACCTTTTAATCCTTTTTATTTCAGTAAAATCCTAGGTCAGTATTTCTCTAACCATGATTAAGATCCTTCGACCACAAGCATCTAACGGTAACGTTTGTTAAAATGTAGAAATCTGGGACCCATCCCAAATTCAGAAGTGTGCCTTATAATCCATAATTTTAATATCTCTCTAGATGATACTGATGTACACTAAAGTTTGCCATTCAATGTCTCAAATGCTCAGTTCCATCTAGCCACTGTGAAAAATTTTGCAATTGGGAACTGAAACAACAAACACTGCTGAGGTTCAATCCTCCCAAAGAGAAGACATTAGTTACTATCATGTCTCCAAAATGTCTATTTGCATCAAAATTTAATAAAAATATTCAACTATCTACATTTTTCCAATTTACAATTGAATTAGAATCACACATTCTGTATTAGTTTGCTAGGGCTGCCATAAGTGCCATTAAGTACCATAAGTACCACAGACTGGGTGGCTTAAACACAGAAATTTATTTTCTCACAGTTCTGGAGGCCATATGTCCAAAATCAAGGTGTCAGCAGGGTTGGTCTCATTCTGGGGTCTTTCTCCTTAGTGAGTAGATGGCCATCTTTTCTCTTTGTTTTCATGTGGTTCTTTTATCTGTTGTGTATCTGTATCCTAATCTTCTCTTGTTATAAGTATACAAGTCATATGGGATTATGCCCCCCCAATGGCCTCAGTTAACTTTAATTACCTCTTTAGAGACCCTATCCCCAAATACAATCACATTATGAGGTACTGGAGGTTAGAACTTCAACATATGAATGGAGGAGATATAATTACACCCATATAAATTATCAAATAAGATATAAGTAAGAAATATGTAGTAATTTGACTGTAGGTCTGGTGGAAGACTGAGTCTTCAGAGAGTAAAAAGGAAGAGAGCCTGTCTCCACAATACACATTCCCATTGGGGAACTGGGCAATTCAGGCCACAGGAGAGCTCCTTGACCCAACCAAGAACTTGATCTGATTTGGTGAGTGGTGGAGTGTGAGAAAGAGCAGCATCAAGAAGTGTTTTGCATGTACTCCCAGACACCAGCACTGATAGAAGGAAGTCATTCCTGATCTTATAATAACTCATAGAGGACCTCTTGGAAATCTGCCAGCCAACTCAAGAAGCAGATTAGTTACAAGCTGGGAGAGGCTCTAAACTGAGATTTGCAATACAATTTCAGTTAGGGACAAATCCCCACAGCTAAAACTGAGAGGCGAGTAGAGAGTGGGCTCTTGCCATAGATGCAGGAATTGGGTGCCCCCTCCCCTTGTGGGCCTAAACAAGGAGGGATGTGGCCTAAGAGACACGGTTTCTGTCCTAGTCAGGGAGTTTGCAGCCTAGGTCAGTTTCACAATCTGAACACAGACTGCTTGGGATTTGGCTGGCTGTTTCAGCTTGCTGCCAGCAGCAGGCTTGTGGGCAATCTGCCAGGTCAAAGGCATGAGAGCTGCGTGGGTCCTACTACCACTTGCTGGGCTGTGGAGCCTTGTCTCCCCATGAGGGCTCTTTGGTGTGACAGAGGCAGTTTCACTCCTCCCTTAAATATTGCACCACTGGCCAGGGAACTGCCCTCTGACACCCATGAGGGTCATCACATGTGCCTGCCATTAGGGAACCTGAATGTGGGCTTGCCTGACCCAGCTTTTTCCCCCACCCACCTCAGTAGCAGAACATGGGACAAGGACCCCTGGGAGTTCCATGGCCCACCCATCACCTGGGACATTCAAGTACTTCTCCTGTTAACAAAAGTTAAGCATAGATCCCATGGCTACCACCACAGCTGGTTCTCTCCTGAAAGAGACACCTAATGGCCAGGAGGTGAACCTATAGAACATTGCTAACAAAATTACACAGTGCTCAGGAAGAAGAAAAGCTTTACATGACCTCAGCTATCACTATCACCCATACCACCCTGGATACCCAGAAGGCCTTGAGCCCATTCCTCTACCCAGTACATTACTACTATAGCTGACATTTGAATAAACCAACACACTAAGGCTATCTATAACCAAGGAAATCATACAGAATCTATGCCACTGTGCTACCGATCCTGTCAGGGCTTGGTACTTGTGCCAACCACTGGGGGGCCAGTCCATTCTAGCTCCACCCAGCTTCACACCACCTCAGGGACTGAGAGCAGAGCCCAAGCCTCTGTGCATCCCATAGAACAGTCCATGGCCTGAGGCATTGGAGAACTTCTCCACGTAAACAAAGATCAAATATGTACCCTACTGCTACTGCTGCAAAAGCCACGTCCTGGTCTAGAGGTCAAACTGCACCACACAATACAAAATCTGTTGATATAAGTACAAAGCACTTGGGAACATGATAAGCTTCTTGAGACCTCCACCTCCCTGTCTCTGCAGGAGGCTAAAAGCCTATTCATATGTCCAGTACATTTTTGCTACTATACCCAGTACTTGAGAAAATCATCACACTAAGGATATCTACAATCAAGGAATTCAGGCAGAGCCTTTGATCCCTGAAAGGACCCAGAAGCAAAGCCAAATGACTCTACTCAACATAAATTACAGCCATACCCTCAAGGGGATAAAAAAAACCCTCATCCAAACTAAAGTAAATTCAAAAATAAGAACTGACAGTTTCTACAGATGACAGAAACCAGGATAATGATATTGACAGTATCATAAAACAGGGTGTTAAGAGACCCCCAAAGGATCACACTAGCTCTCTAACAATGGAACTTAATCAAAATAAAAATTATGAAATGACAAATAAAGAATTCAAACTATGAATTGTAACTCAATGACATCCAAGAGAAATATGAAAACCAATATAAAGAATTCAGAGAATCAATTCAGGATACAAACAAGAAACTCACCAGAGAGATAGATATTTAAAAGAAAAAACAAAGAGAACTTCTAGAAATGAAAAATTCATTGAAGGAACTACAAAATATAGTTGAAAGCTGCAAGAATAGACTAGACCAAACAGAAGAAAGAATCTCAGAATTTGAAGTGAGATTTTTCAAATTAATCCAGTCAGAAAAAAATAAAGAAAAAGAATTTTTTAAAATGAACAAAGCCTTGGAGAACTATGGGATTATGTAAAGTGTCTGAAACCTATAAACCATACATATTCCCAAAAGGGGAAGAAAAGAAAAGTTTGAAAACCCTATTTCAGAAAGTAATTGAAGGAAACTCCCCTAGTCTTGCTAGCGATGTAGACATCCACATACAAGAGGCTCACAGTACTCCAGGGAAATACACTACAAGAAGGACTTCATCAAGACATATAGTCATCAGCCTATCTAAAGCAAACATGAAGCAAAAATTTCTAAAATAAGCAATAGAAAAGTGTCTATAAAGGAAATCCCAGCAGACTAACAGCAGATTTCTCAGTAGAAACCTAGAAACCTTACAATCCAGAAGAGATTGGGGTTCTATTTTCAGACTTCTTACATTAAAAACTGTCAACCATAAAATTTGTAACCTGCTGAAATAAGCTTCATAAGTGAAGGAGAAAAAAAGTCTTTCCCAGATAATCAAAGAGTGAGGAAATTCATCACCACTACACTGTCCATATAAGAAATGTTCAAGAGTTTTAAATATGAAAATGAAAGGTTGATACTCATTATTATAAAAATACATTAAAGTATAAAACTCAAAAGTCTGAAAAAATAATTACACAAATGAGACTACAAAGCAACTAGATAACAATTAACATGACAGGAACAAAACCTCACATATCAATATTAAGCTTGAATTTAAATGGATTAAATGCTCCACTTAAATGATATAGATTGGAAGAATGGATTTAAAAAAACATGATTGGAGCGTATACTGCTGACAAGAAACTCACCTATCTGGTAAAGACATACACTGAAGGTAAAGGGATGGAAAAAGATACTCCATGAAAATGGAAACCAAAAATGAGGAGGAGTTACTATATTTACATGAGATAAAATAGACAGTAAATCAACAACAGTAAAAAAAGGTCATGATATAATTATAAAAGGATCAATCCAAAAAGAACATGTAACAATCATAAATATATATGCAACAAACACCAGAGCAACCAGATTCATAAAACAAATATTACTACACCTAAGAAAAGAGACAGACAATAATACAATAATATGAGGAATTTCAACACTCCACTGACAGCACTAGATAGATCATCTAGACTGAAAATCAGCAAAGAAATACTGGATTTAAATTGGATGTTAGGCCAAATGAACCTAACAGTCATGTACAGAACATTCTATCCAACAACTGTAGAATGTACATTCTTCTCATCAGTGCATGGAACATTCTCCAAAATAGACCACATGGTAGAAATCATATCAAGTATATTCTTGTATCACAGTGGAATAAAAATAGAAATCAATTCCAAGAGGAACTTTTGAAATTATACAAATACATGGAAATTAAACAACCTTCTCCTGAATGATCTTTGGGTCAAAAAAGAAATTAATATGGAATAAAAAATTTTTGAAACAAATAAAAATTAAGTCAGAAAATACCTAGAAATACATTTAACTAAGGAGGTGAAATATCTCCATAAGGAAACTACAAAACACTGATGAAAGAAATTATAGATGACACAAATAGAAAAACATCTCATGCTCATAAACTAGAAGAATCAATATATTTAAAATGACCATACTTCCCAACACAATCTACAGATTTCATGCAATTCATATCAAAATACCAATATGGAGATACCTCAAAGAGATACAAGTAGAACTACCATTTGATCCAGCAATCCCATTACTGGGCATCTACCCAAAGGAACAAAATACGTTCTAAAAAGAAGACATCTGCACAATTTACAATTACAAAGATATGGAAACAACCCAAGTGCCCATCAATACATGAGTGGATTAAGAAAATGTGGTATATTTATACCATTGAGTACTATTCAGCCACAAAAAACAATGGTGATATAGCACCTCTTGTATTATCCTGGATAGAGCTGGAACCCATTCTATTAAGTGAAGTATCCCAAGAATGGAAAACCAAGCACCACATGTACTCACCATCAAATTGGTATTAACTGATCAACACTTAAGTGCACATATAGTAATAACATTCACTGGGTGTGGGCAGATGGGCAGGGGGAGAAGGGGATGAGTATATACACACCTAATGGGTGCAGTGTGCACCGTCTGGAGGATGGACACACCTGAAGCTCTGACTCGGGTGGGGAAAGGGCAATATACTTAACCTAAACATTTGTAACCCCATTAATATGCTGAAATAAGAAAAAAAATTTAAAAAAACAATTAAGAAAATACCAATGTCATTTTTCACAGAATTAGAAAAAACAATCATAAAATTTATATGGAATCAAAAAAGAGCCTGAACAGCCAAAGCAATCCTAAGCAAAAGTAACAAAGCTAGAGGTATCACATTACCTTACTCTAAATTATACTATAAGGCTATAGCAAAAAAAAATCTTGGTATAAAAACAGATACCTAGACCAGTGGAACGTAACAGAGAATGTAGAAATAAAACCACGTACCTACATCCAACTGTTCTTCAACAAAGTTGACAAAAATATACACTGGGGAAAGGACACTCTATTCAATAAATGGTGCTGGGAAAATTGGATAGCCATATGCAGAAGAATAAAGCTGGACCCCTATTTCTCACCATATGCAAAAATTAACTCAAAAAGGATTAAAGACTTAAATGTAAGTCCTAATACTATAAAAGTTCTAGAAGAAAACCTAGGAAAAAACTCTTCTGCACATTGGCATATGCAAAGAATTCATGACTGAGATGTCAAAATCAAATGCAACAGAAACAAAAATAAACTAGTAGGACTTGATTAAACTAAAAAGCTTCCACACAGCAAAAGAAATAATCAACAGACTAAATAGACAACCTACAGAATGGCAGAAAATATTTGCAAGCTATGCATCTAAAAAAGGACTAATATCCAGAATCTATAAACAACTCAAACAATTCAAAAACAACAAAAAACTAATAACCCCATTAAAAATTGGGCAATGAACATGAACAGACACTTTTCAAAATAAGACATACAAACGATCAACAAGCAAATGAAAAAATGTTCAGCATCACTATCAGAGAAATGCAACTTAAAACCTCAATGAGACACCATCTTATACCAGTCATAATGGCTATTATTAAAAAGACAAAAAATAACAGATGCTGATGAAGATACAGAGAAAAGGAAATACTTATACACTGTTTGGGGGAATATAAGTTAGTACAACTTCCATGAAAAATAGTATGGAAATTTCTAAAAGAACTGAAAGTAGCACTATCATTTGATCCAGCAATCCCACTACTGGGTATCTACATAAAGGAAAAGAAATCATTATACCAAAAAGATACCTATACTCATGTTTATCACAGCACTATTCACAACAGCAAAGATATCATAACAACCTAAGTGTCTGTCTATCAGTGCATGACTGGATAAAGAAAATGGGCTTTAGAATACTACTCAGTCATAAAAGAGAATGAAATTATATGTTTTACAGCAATGTGGGTGGAACTGGAGTGCATTATCTTAAATGAAATAACTCAGATACAGAAAGTCAAATACCACATTCTCACTTATAAGTGGGTGCTAAATAATGTGTACAGATGGTCATAGAGAAAGAAATAATAGACATTAGAGGCTTGGAAGAGTAAGAAGGTGGGAGTGTGGGAGGGGGGTGTGTGATGAAAAATTACTTAATGGGTACAGTGTACACAATTAGGGTGATGGTTACGCTAAAAGCCCAGACTTTGCCATTACTTACCATATCTGTAACAAAACCGTACTTCTAACCCATAAATCTATAAAAATAAAACTATGTAGGAATTTATACTGCACCATTAAATGTGACACATAGAATCAAGCATTAGTGTATTTAAGCCTCTTAGCTAGGTTATATATGGCATCCGCAAATGTTGATATGTCTGTCACACTGAGACATCAGCTTGTAGAATGTCTCTGGCAGGAATCCAAACACAGTCCCTTAGATTTCATGGAACAATTAATTAACTTAAAAAGATGAATACTAATTCATAAACATCTTGTGGATAGCTGAAGGCACAATGATATTCTTTAGTTGATCAATATTTTGATTCATAATTTTGGGGACTTGGGGAACAATCTGTCTTTGAAGCACAATCTGAAACCTGTTCTTTTTTATTTATTTGTATTTATTTAATTTTTATTTGAAAATGTTAAGGAAATTGAAATGTTTTAGGTTACATGGATCGCTTTTGTAATGCTTGAGTCCTGGCTATAGGTGTGCCCATCACCCAAATAGTGTTCATTGTACCCATTAGGTAGGTTTTTGCCCCTCCTTCTCCTTCCCCCTCCCCTCTGGTTGATTTCCACTGAGTTCTATTTCCCTCTGTTCACATGTGTGCTCACCGGTTAGTTACAATTTAATAGTGAGTACATGTGGTGTCTGTTACCATTCTTGAGATACTTCACTTAGGAGAATAGTCTACTGTATGTACAATACTGCTCATAATAGGTATAAGTTGCACCCCGAAAACATTACAAATTTGCCAAAGAAGAGATGCTGTTGAAAACTCTTCTTAATTATTTTTATTCTCATAGCTTTAAAATGCATTGTTCAATTCTGGATGAATTTTCTATTTAAACTACATCTTCTGCCTGACTCCATACCATATAATTTTTCGTGTCAAACATATGATTCCAAATAATTACCATGAATGCTTTGTTATTCATTCATTTCCTCATTTGACATTAAACAAATATTTTTTGGGCATCTATTGTACATTTTTTGTGGAAATAGCTGGAGGAAACAGATGTAAATAAGTCATGGTCCTGCCCTCATGGAGTTTACAGTTTAATGTGGGACCCAAATAATGAAACATGTGCTACCATAGACATAATTTCAGAGCATTATAGAAGATATAGTGATTAGTTTTGCCTGACAGAAGTGGGGAAAGTTTCACAGAGGGTATTATGTTTTACCTATATCCTAAAGAATGTTTGGAAGGTTGCTAATAAGAAAATGGGAAGAAATACACTCCAATGACAGCAAATAGCATGCAAAACACTATGTTACTCAGGGAAATTACAAGTGGTTTAGTGATATAACACTGAATGATAGAACGTAAAAATGTAGATTAGAATGTACTGAATGTACATCATTCAGACCTTTTTATACTATCCTAAGGAGTTTGAATTTTATCCTAGAAGCAAAGAAAGATCTTACCTGTGAAGTGACATGGTTAGGTTTGCGTTCTAGAAGGATTCCCAAACTGGGGCCATTATCTTTCCACACTCCAAATTTGTTCCTCACAGTCTCCCACATCTCAGTTAATTCTACCCTTCCAGCTATACATGCTACGATCTTTGGAGTTACACTGGCATCACTTTTTCTTTTATACCCACATCTTTCAGGAAGTCCTCTAAGTTATATCATAAATTTATATGCACAATCTGAACACTTCTCATTCCCCTTCACTGCTACCAAGTCACCATCATGTATTTTTTGGATTATTGCAATATCCTATTAACTTGTCCCTGCTTCCACTTTGCCCTCCTCCCACGTTTGTTCTCAACATAGAAGCCTAAGCAATCCTGTTAGAATGTTATTCAGATCATGTTACTCTTCTGCTCAAATATAACCGCTGTCTTCCTATCTCACTCAGAGTAAAAGTCCTTGAATGAACTGCAAATTCTTAAACAATTGAGTCTCTCTTAGTTCTCTGACCTCATTGGTAACTATCCACACACACCCTCCGTTTTCTCTGCCCTGGATACATTAGCCTCCTTACTGTTATTAGAATATGTGAAGCCAATATCAGGGCCTTTGCAATTGTTTTCTCTGTCTAGAATGTTCTTCCCTAGATATCTGCATAAGTTTTTCTCTCACTTCATTCAAAGGTCACTTCAGTGATACAAATCTTAAACATCCTATATGAAATTTCACCCATACTTCAACACCATTATTCTTCCTTATATATTTTTTCCATGGTACTTATCATCTTACTATATCATTTAATTATTTATCTCATTTATTGTGTGTTTCCATCCACTAGATTTTGAGATCCATGAGGCAAAAAAAATTTGTTTAATCTTTGGGTATAATGTAATTGCTAAAATAGTACATGGAGTACAAAAAAATTCAATAAATATTTGTAGAAAGTTGAATGAAACTCAAGTTTCATGATGTGAATTGAGTAGGCAGGATCAGTGAGAAGAATCTTTGCAAAAGTCCAGGAGTTGTATTAAGTACTTATTGAGCTAACCATTTACAAGGCATTCCATATTTTTCCAGCGTCTGTGAAAAGTAGGAATATATGAACGATCTCTCTAATTATTACGTGGAATAAAAGAGTGGTTTCTTCCACCTGTTTGCCTATTACTTGTTATTTCCTTTCATAATGCTTTCCTCCCTGCATTTTCTGTCACCATCTTCAAATCTTCTAATCACTTCCAACTTCACTTCCAGTTTTGGCATTTTTATTTCTTTGCTGTACTTTTACCATTGATGGCCAATTCCTTCTATTGATTATCCACTTTGTGAAATGTCACATGGGTTTATCAGACAGAAGGCAACATGATTACACACTTTTCTGTCTGTGTATGGACTCAATAACAGATGTGAAGTGACCAATCAAAAAAAAGACTTTGCGGCCGGGCGCGGTGGCTCACGCCTGTAATCCTAGCTCTGGGAGGCCGAGGCGGGTGGATTGCTCGAGGTCAGGAGTTCGAGACCAGCCTGAGCAAGAGTGAGACCCCATCTCTACTAAAAATAGAAAGAAATTATCTGGCCAACTAAAAATATATATACAAAAAAAAATTAGCCGGGCATGGTGGCTCACGCCTGTAGTCCCAGCTACTCGGGAGGCTGAGACAGTAGGATCACTTAAGCCCAGGAGTCTGAGGTTGCTGTGAGCTAGGCTGATGCCACAGCACTCACTCTAGCCCGGGCAACAAAGTGACACTCTGTCTCAAGAAAAAAAAAAAAAAAGACTTTGAAAGAAATGCCACGATTAATCACTGATTATGATGTGCACATGTTATTTACATAGTGATTTATGGGATGAAGAGCTAGCAGCACAGTTTGTACTTTATGAAATTACTCATAGTTAAAATATACCATGAAACAAATTTAAACCATGTAATTTTGGAGCTGGTGTTATTTAAACTGTGGGAAACCAAAATGTAAGCATATCAGACCCTTGCAAAGCAAGGGCTTCCTGTGTGCATGTGTACGCATGTGTGTGTGTGTGTGTGTGTGTGTGTGTGTGTGTGTGTGTGAATTCCCTAAAAATATTATACATACACATGTGGAATATTATGTAATTTTAGTTGTTTTAAATTTTATAAAAAGTCTGTCATGCTATATTAAAACTTGTGAGAGTTAGTCTTTCTACGTATGTCATATATTACAATTGTGTAATATGCACACTTTTGCTTCCAAGTTCTCAATCATTTTCTGTTGTTCTTTCCCTGTACCAATACCACACATTATTAATTATAATAGTTCCATATTAATTTCTGATATATGGTAAAGCAAGTGACCCCTCCTGGTTTTCTGGAACCCTTACTGTTACTTATAAATTTTAGAATCATCTTGTCAAAATCTATAAAAAAAACCTGTTGGAATTTTTATTCTATTGCACTGAACCTATAGTTTGATTGTAGGGGAAAATTACATGTTCACTATACTAATGCTTTTTCTATGTGAGCACTGTATAGCTTTCTAATTATAAAATCGTAATATTTAGGATGTTAAAATGATCTTTTAGGACTGTTCAATAATGTTTCCTTTAGAAATCTTACATAGCTTTTTCCAAAAACTCTGTAGTCTGTGATACTATTATAAAAGGTATCTTATTTTTAATTACATTTTGTAGTTTCTATTTTTAAATCAATTTTGGTAATACATATTCTTCACTAAAAGTTGTCATAGTTTTCAAATACATTGGCAAATTGTTCGTAATAAATCTTGTGATTCTTTTAATAATTATTTTTAGTTAAAACATTCTTTCATTGTTAGCATTATTTAATTACAGTGTTGCTCAATTATTGTTGACCAATACTGCTACCGTTTTTTTCTATTTATTTTCTTTTGTTTTATTTCAGAATATTATGGGGGTACAAACATTTTGGCTACATATAATGACTTAGCCTCGCCCAAGCCAGGATTACAAGTGTCCCCTTCCTCCATACAGTGTGCTCTGCATCCATTTGTTGTACGTTTCCCCACCCCCCTCTCACCTGACTGGCGCCCAGTGAATATTACTATGTGAGCACCTTAATGTTGATCAGTTAGTACCAATTTGATGGCGAGTACATGTAGTGCTTGTTTTTCCATTCTTGTGATAACCTCACTTTGAAGTATGGGCTCAAGCTCTATCCAGGATAATATAAGAGGTGCTAATTCACCATTGTTTTTTGTAGTTGAGTAGTATTCCATGGTATACATATGCTACATTTTATTAATCCACTCATGTATTGATAGGCACTGGGTTGTTTCCACATCTTTGCAATTGTGAATTGTGCTGCCATAAGCATTCAAGTGCAGATGTCTTTTTTACAGAATATATTTTTTTCCTTTGGGTAAATACCCAGCAGTGGGATTGGTGGATAAAATGGTATTTCTATTTTTAGCTCTTTGAGATATCTCCAAATTACTCTCCACAGAGTTTTTACTAATTTGCAGTCCAACCAGCAGTGTAAGAGTGTTCCAATCTATGCACATCCATGCCAGCATTTGTTGTTTTTGGACTTTTTGATAAACGCCATTCTCCCTGCAGTTAGGTGATATCTCATTGTGATTTTGATTTGCATTTCCCTAATGATTAGATATGTTGAGCACTTTTTCATATGTTTTCTGGCCATTATTCTATCTTCTTTTGAAAAGTTTTGGTTCATGTCCTTTGCCCATTTTGTCTATTTCTTTAAGCATTTTAAAGAACTTACTTTCATTTGGTTGAGATATATTACAAATTACTAGAAAAAATATCACATTACTTCAAACTTAGCTGGAAAAAACTACAGAAGTATGCCTTTGTGTTCTGTTTGCTCACTTTTTAAGTGTCTTGCTAATTGTGATATCTTTCTATTAATATTAGCAAACATACATTTAGGATATCTAAATCATGTAAATTTATAGCAAGATTACCATTAACAGTGGATATAGTGGATACACATCTATATTTTAAAAATTCTTCTTTATAATTTCAAATATTTTGGCCAACTTATAAGAGCTGATTAGATCTCCATTGTATTTTTACCATATTTTTGGCTCATGACAAGGTTCTACTAGCAATAGGAAAAGTGTCATTTTATTTATTTCATTTATGTTTGTATTATTAGTATTATCTTTACCCTACAGTTTTATTTTGGTCATAATACATTAACTTCATTACACTGAAAACAAACAAATAAAAGTATCACTGTCAACTCTCTGCATTATAAAAAAAAAAGATATTTCAGGCCAAGGGAGCATCTGCCAAGGCCCTAGGTTGGAAAAACACAAAATGTGTTCTATGATATAGGCAGAAATCAATTTGTAGAGAGTAAAGAGAAAAACATTTTCAGGAAAGGGATTCAGAGCAGGTCTTTTCTACTAATTAGGGCATATTTATCTTCAGGGGTCTCATATTACTGTTTGGCCCAAGCACAGAAAGAGTGGATAGTTTTTTCTTTGGTCTTACAAATCATCCATTTAATAATTCCATATATATCCCATTCGTTTTGCAAAATTTGAAAAAAGATGCATAAATCTTATCTAGCAACTTATAAAACAGAATACTACATTCCTCTTGAATACTTTATTTCTTGATATGGAAATTAAGATATTTAAGTGGCTGTAATAATGCCTGGTTTAGAGAATAAATCAGGGGAAATACTTAGGTAAGTTTTCTTGCACTTATCACTACACTATAAGGGACACAAAGTAATCCACCATAAATTTGAGTATCTTTCTTCAAAATTTTCCATAACAATGACATCTGCAAAGAAGGATTTTTGTAAGAGTAATCTCTTGGTAATTGTTAACACAGATTGAAGTGGCAGAAATAGACAGCATGAAAGTTGAATAGAATAGAGATATAATCATCTAAGAATAAGATAATGAAGCTTGTATTAGGCTGGAGGCAATAAGGCTACTAAGGAAAGAGCAAAGAATTATAGGTTTCAATTACTGACAGGATGATAAACTCCCATCAGTTGCTGGCTTTTTACCATGAAACAAACGCGTGAACTCCAAAAAACACTGAGGGGATTTGACGAATCTATTAAATTAATACCCCCCTGTGAGAATTCCGTAAAATTATAAAAGTTGACTGTGTCCTAGATTGAGGAAGGGAGGAGAAGCAGCCCATATTAGTTAGACTGGATTCACAATAGAAGATGAAGTAAATAAGTAAATGAGAGTGTTTTTCTGTTTGTTTTTAAATGTCTGTCCATTTGTTCTCCCTCCCACATCTCTGTAGGCAGATAATTAGCTTACCTGTCATCACTTGCAAGGAAGAAAAACAGCTTACAGGAAGGGAGTATTTCCAACATAGTGAACTAAAAAGCTTGACTAATTTTCTCCACAAAAAGCAACAATGAAACTGTACAAAATGATGAGAAACAATAAACTACCAATTTTCCCAGTGCCATTTATTGAAGAGGGCTTCTTTTTTGCAGCGTATGTTGTTGTCTGTTTTGTTGAAGATCAGTTGGTTGTAGGTAGATGGCTTTATATTTGGGTTCTCTGTTCTGCTCCATTGGTCTATGTCTCTATATTTGTATCAGTACCATGCTGCTTGGGTTACTATAGTCTTGTAGTATAGTTTGAAGTCTGGTAATGTGATACCCCCAGATTTGTTCTTTTTGCTTAACATTGCTTTGGCTATTTGGGCTCTTTCTTTGCTCTAAACAAAGCATAAAATTATTTTTTCTAGATCAGTGAAATATGATACTGGTATTTAGATGGAGATTGTGTTGAATCTGTAAATCACTTTGAACAGTATGCACACTGTAACAATGTTGCTTCTACCAATCCATGAGCATGCTATATTTTTCCATTTGTGTCATCTGCAATTTCTGTCCTCAGTGTTTCATAGTTCCCCTGTGGAGATCGTTCACCTCCTTGGTTAAGTACATTTCTAAGTATTTTATTTTCTTTGTAGCTATTGTGAATGGTATTGACTATGTGATTTGAATCTCAGCTTGACTGTTATTGGTATATAGAAATGCTACTGATTTGTGTACAATAATTTCATAACCTGAGACTTTGCTGAATTTATCAATTCCAGCAGTCTCTTGGTGGGGTCTTTGGGATTTTCAAGATATAAGCTCATATCAGCAGCGAAAAGTGATAGTTTGGCCTCCTTTTCCTGATTTGGATACATTTTATTTATTTGTCACCTTTGATTGCTCTGGCTAGGACTTCTAGCACTATGTTGAGTAGAAATGGTGACAGTGGGCACCCTTGTCTTATTCCAGTTCTTAGGGGGAATGCTTTCAACTTTTCCCCATTCACTATGATGTTGGCTGTGTGTTTGTCATATATGGCTTTATAATTTTGAGATATGTTCCTTCTATGCCTAGTTTGTTGAGGGTTTTTTAATCATAAAAGGGTACTGGATTTTCTCAAATGCGTTTTCTGCATCTATTGAGATGATTGCATGGGCTTTGTTTTTGCTTCTGTTTATGTGGTGAATCACATTTATTGATTTATGTATGATGAACCATCTTTGCATCCCTGTGATGGTCATGGTGGATTATGTCTTTGATGTGTTGTTGAATTCAGTTTGTTGGTATGTTATTGAGGATTCTTGCATCTATATTCATAAGGGATATTGGTATGTTGTTTTCTTTTTTGTTGTGTACTTTCCTGACTTTGGTATCAAGGTGATATTGGCTTCATAGAATGAGTGGGGGAGGATTCCCTTCTTCTCTATGTTATGGAATAATTTCTGCAGTATGAGTACCAGCTTTTATTTGTAGGTCTGGCAGAATTTGGCTGTGAATCCATCTGGTCCAGTGCTTTTATTTGTTTGAAGAATTTTTATTATCTCTTCAATCTTGCTGCTCATTATTGGTCTATTTAGGAGTTCTGTTTCTTCCTGATTGAGTCTTGGAATTTTGAATGTTTCCAGGAATTTGTCCATTTCCTCTACACTTTCTAATGTATACGTATAGAGATTTTTATAGTATTCATGAATGATATTTTGTATTTCTGTGGTATCAGTCATATCTTCTTTTGGTACTGGGCAAATTGGGTAGCCACATGCAGAAGAATGAAACAGGACCCTTATCGCTCACCAGTCACAAAAATTAATCAAAGATGGATAAAAAACTGAAATGTAAGTCATGAAACCATAAAAATTCTAGAACAAAATGTAAGAAAAACTCTTCTAGATATTGACCTAGGCAAGGAATTCAGGACTAAGTCCCCAAGGCAATTACAATAACAAGAAGCATAAATAAATGGGACTTGATTAAATTAAAAAGCTTCTGCACAGCACAAGAAATAATCAATAGAACAAATAGACAACCTACAGAATGGGAGAAAATATTCACAAACTATACATCCAATAAAGGGCTAATATTCATAATCTACAAATAACTCAAACAAATCATCAAGGAAAAAAAAAGAAACAACCCCATTAAAAAGTGGGTAAAAGACATGAATAGAAGCTTTTCAAAAGAAGATAGACAAATGATCAATAAGCATATAAAAAGTGCTCAGTGTCACCAATCATCAGGGAAATTAAAATTAAAACCACAATGATATATCACCTTACCCCTGTTAGAATGGCTTTCATTAAAAATTCCAAAAATAATAGATGCTGCCATGGCTGCAGAGAGAAAGGAATGCTTATTGGTGGGACTGCAAATTAGTGCAATCTCTATGGAAAACAATATAGAGATTTCTCAAAGAACTAAATGTAGACCTACCATTTGATTCAGCAATCCCACTACTAGTATGACAGTTCTGAATGTGAAAAGGAAAAGTATAAAAAGAGGCATAAAATATTTAGAAAATCCATTTTTGGCTTTAAGTTAGGAATAGCTTTATCAACAAGATACAAAATGTACATATCATAAAGTGAAATATTAATGTATTTGACTATATAAAATTTAAGGATTTCTTTCAGTGAAGGACTCCATGGATAAAATTATTAGGTGAAAAATTGAGAAAATAACTTTGTAATGTTGAAAGCTCACAAGGCCTCAATATCTGCAATAAACTCTTGAAAATCAACAACAAATATTTGGATAATACAAAAATAATGTGGCAAAGGATATAAATAAAAAAATCATATAAGGGAAACCTAAATGGTTAACAGATGTATAAAAGTTGATGTCAACTCCATTTGTCATCAGACAATTGTAAACTAAAACAACAATGCTCATTGCTTTAGAGTACATCAGTAACAATTGGTAAGCATCGGAAAGTCTGAGAAAAACAAATGTTGGCAAACATGAGAAATACCTGAAACTTCATTGTAGGATATAAATTGATACATATTCAATTGAATAAATTGAAATTGGCAAACATCAACTATACACAAAGTCTATGCCTCAATCCCACTCCTGGGTTAATATCCAATAATAATATATGCACAAATCCATAAAAGATCACATATGAAGATAAATACTGACAGCATTCCTTGTGAAAGCAGAGTGAATGGAAAAATAGAGGTCCATTATTTGGGAAAATAATAAGTAAAATTTAGTGGTCATATACTATGGAATACTATGCATCAATCTATAATAATAAACTAAAGGTCAAATGACAACATAATTAGATCTTTAAAATATGCTATTGGTTGTAGAAACAAAATATAAAACAGTGAATAGTGAAATTATATTGAAAATAGCATTTTCATACATTTCAATGCAAAGCATACAAATAAATATAAACCATTTACTGAGAGAATGACCTAAAGCGAGTTCCCATGGGGAAAAAGAGAACAATGGAAGTGGAAATCAAGGATTACAAGACAGAAGGAAATAAGAAAACACAAGTGAAATGAAACCAAAGAAGAGTCTAACAATGATGATAGTATGCCATGGACTGAACTGTATGGTTGACTTGAAACTCTACATTTGATATCTAAAAACCCCAAACAAAAAAAGATAAACAATGAAAGGGCAGATATGAGAAATTAGAAATTTTATTAAAAAAGAATAGACAAAATTTGACTCTCCTCTGTGCCTAAACATTCAAGTTGCCAAGGATGACACCTAAGATATATGTCTGGGTGGCAAAACAGATGATTGATTCATGGATAGAAAAAATAATTGAAGTCTGGGGGTATAGCTTAGTGGTAGAGCATTTGACTGCAAAAAAATAATTTAAGTCCTTTAGAATGCTTATGTTGGATAACAGGAATTCCCTGAAGATAGTTTTCTGGATTATACATGAGAAAAACACCTTTATCATTATATTCATCACTGACAATGACATGTTTTTTTTTAATGTTTATTAAATGGAATTTCCTCTTTGCATCTCAGGTGCATAGCATGTGCCTGACACATGTGAAGCACTAAAGAGGTGATCATTGAACTGAATATAAGTTTCAAAGGAATTTCTTGTGCTTATTTTCTCTGTTGGTATGACATTAAAATAGCTGAAAAATATATGTGGACAGAACAATGCCAAGAATTTGTCTATATTCACACAACACTAATATATCTGATTATAAAGATGGGAAATGCAAAGAAACTACCACATAGGCTGGGTTCATTGTTATTGTTGTTGTTCAATATCATTCATCTAAACTAAAGTCTAAACTAAATGATGACTGTGAACAGAGCCCAGATTTTCTGAATATTGTTTTCTGCCAGGAATGTGTCAGATCAGTGTGTACTTGAATAGAAATTCCAAAACGCAAAGTTAATAATTCTTTTTCAAAATTCTTGTCATTTGTTTTCCTGAAATATGAGAGTGATTGAGAGTAAATGAAAAAAGTGACCAAAGATAGCAACAAACTTTTCTTGAACTAGCCAAGAGCTTTTATACCCAGCTCAGTGCTTTGCAATTCAGGGCTGCATGTCACCTAGCTTTTAGGTACTCTGAAGAATATTTGCCTTCATTAGTAATCAGGCAAATGAACTTTGAAACCAAGAGATACCATTTTCAATCCATCCAACTGGCAACAAAAATTACATCATTTGTTCATACAAAAGGTTGACAAAGGTAGAAGAATCATAACATCTGACCCACTAGCAAAATCTGCATATGATACATTTTTAAGATTGTGCAAATTTGCCCAGTTCTTTCCATCTCCATTGAAACCACCTCAGGCTAAGCTACAAACATATCTTACCTGGGCCTGGGCTACATCATAATAGCCTAAAGGCAGGTATCTCTGGTTTTTCTCTTATCTTCCAACGATTCATTCTCTACCCAGGGTCTGAAGTACTTGATTTTAAACACACATCATCATTACTATCCGTGCTTAAAATATTTGATTGACTTTGTGTTACATTAAAAACAATCAAGCTCTTTATCATGCTTTTTATGGCCCTATGAGATCTCTAGCTTATCTACTACCTTATTTTATACTACCTTATTTTAGCCTTAAATAAGGCTATCTACAGCCTTATTTTATACTACCCTTATTCTTGCAGACTATACTTCAAATACACTGGCCTTTCTAGAAAAATCCAATCTTGTCTCCATCTTCTCATCTTCACATTTTCTGCTTCCATTGCCTGAAATAATGTTTCTTTTCTTTTTTCTTGTGATTTGGTCTTGGGTTCAAATGTCATTTTCAAAACTAGGCCTTATCTGAATACCTTTTATAAGGTTAATCCCCACCACTTATATTCATACTATATCATAGCATATATTGCTACTTGATAAAGTGCTGTTTTTTATTTGCTTTTTTGTCTTCCTCTCAGGAATATAAATATAATCATAAACAAAACATCTTAGTTTTATTCTCCTCAGCATACCTAGTGCCCAGAATCATTCCTAAAATATAAAAATTCAATTTCTTTTCAAATTAATAAACTATTGATTGGAACATAAGTTGATACAGCAACTTTAAAGAGAAATTTTACTTTAAAAATGTATATATTCTATGACCCAGGAATTATATTTCTCAGTGTCTACCCAAGACAAATACACATGAGTGTAAGAAGATAGGAATAAGAATGCTCATTTCACCATTGTTTGCAGTACTTAAACATTTAGGAAAATTTTCTGTGTTCATAAATTAAAGAATGGCTAAACACATTATGATATATGTACAATAAAGCTGTCTGAACTCAAGCCATCTCATTCACATTCTAACTAATAGAAAGCAGCAAGGAGCTAAGGAAGGTTCTGCCCCCTCCCTTAAAGAACACTTCTTGGAAGCCACATGTAACATTTCTGTTATATCTCATTGGCCAAAAATTAATCATATGACAATAGCTGACAGCAAAGGAGGCTGAGATGTATAGTCTTTATTCAGATGACCATATGCAAGCTAGTTATCAAAGTTTATATTACTAAGGAAGAAATGATGCTATATTTTGGGGAAAAATTGGCCACCTCTGCCACAGAACCATAGCGGTATGAATCCATACAGTATTTTGTTCTACACAACATGAGGTACTAAAATTCTAAGAAGTAAACAGTGGAATGTACCCAGGACATTTTTTTTAAAAGAGCATTGTTACTACAAAACACTGATGAAAAAAATTGAACAGAATACAAACAATTGGAATGACATCACATGCTCATGCACTGAAGAATTAAAATTGTTAAAATGACCATAATACTCAAAGCAATCTACAGATTAAATATAATCTCTATCAAATATCAATGACATTTTTCACAAAAATAGAAAAAAATCTTAAAATGTGTGTAGAACCAAAAAGGAGTCCAAATATCCAAAGTAATTCTGAGAAAATAAACAAAGCTGGAGACACCACACTATTTGAATTTAAAATATATTAAAAATCTATAGTAACCAAAATAGCATGGTGTTTGTATAAAAACAGACACATAGATCAATGCAACAGAATAGAGGACCCAGAAAAACATCTACATATTTACAGCCACGTGATTTTTGACAAACACAGCAAGAACACACACTGGGGAAAGGACATTCTCTTCAATAAATGGATATCTATATGTAAAAGAATTAAAATAGACCCCTATCTCTCACTTATATAAAAGTTAACTCGAAATGGCTTAAAGACTTAAATTTAAGACCCAAAACTATAAAACTACTAGAATAAAACTTAGGGGAAACATTCCAGGACATTGGTCTAGGCAAAGATTTTATGGCTAAGACCTCAAAAACATAGGCAATGTAAATAAAAATAGACAAATGGGACTGTGTTAAACTAAAAAGTTTCTGCACAGAAAACAATCAACAGAGTGAAGAGACAATCTCTTGAATGGGAGAAAATATTTGCAAACTATTCATATGACATAGGACAAATATCCAGAATATACAAGATGCTTGCACAACTCAATAGCAAAACAAAAACAAAAACAAAAACAAATAATCCCAATAAAAATTGGGAAAGCACGTGAATAGACATTTCTCAAAAGAAGATATACAAATGGCCAACAAGTCTATGAAGAAAATACTTATCATCACTAATCATCAGGGAAATGCAAATCAAAAGCACAAATGAGATACCATTTTACTCCAGTTAGAATGGCTATTATCAAAAAGATAAAAAATAATAGATGCTGACAGGGATGCAGAGAAAAGGGAACTCTTATGCACTCTTGGTGGGAATGTAAATTAGTACCACCAATATGGAAAGCAGTATGGAAATTTCTAAAAATAAAACTATATATAACCCAGCAATATCACTACTAGGTATTTAGCCAAAGGAAAGGAAATCAGTATATCAACGGGACACCTGGATCCCTCACATTTATCAAAGCACTATTCACAATAGCAAAGATATGGAATCAACCTAAATGTCCATGAATGGACGAATAAATAAAGAAAATGTGGTATATATATGCAATGGAATACTATTCAGCCATAAAAAGGAATGAAATGTTGTCATTTGCAGTAACATGGATGGAACTGGAGGTCATTATGTTAAGTGAAATAAGCCAGAAACAGAGAGACAAATATCACATGTTCTAAACTAAAATATTGGAACTAAAAATATTGATCTCATGGAAGTAGAGAATAGAATGATAGTTACCGGGGTCTGAGAAGGATGTGTGGACAGGGGATAAAGCGAGGTACCTTAATGGTTACAAACATACAGTTAGATAGAAGGAATAAGTTCTAATGTTCAATGGCAGGGTAGGGTGACTAGAGTTAACAACAATGTATTTTACATTTCAAAATAGCTAGAAAAGAGGATTTGCAATGTTCCCAACACACAGAAAGGATAACTACTCGAGATGATAGATATCCTAAATACCCTGACTTGATCATTACATATTCTATTCATGTAACAAAATATCACATGTAATCCATAAATATGTACAAATATCACGTATCAATTTTAAAAAGAGAGCAGTATTGAAAACAATTGAAGATCTCACTAAATCAACATCAATGATAAGGTGTGGCTTTATGGATGTACAATCTTATGTACAACCGGATGTACAACCTGTACAGTATCATGATCTTAGAAGGGATGCATACAGAGAGGTTAATGCTCTGATGTCACCTTCTTGAAATTATTAACTTTTTAGCAGGGACCCTACATTTTCATTTTGTACTGGGCCCCACAAATTATGTAGATGGTCCTGTCCAAGACACAAATTTTCCCTTTGGAGTTTAGCCACTGTGGATATGGTTCAGGGCTTGTATTTCCTTTCATTGTTCACTTCACTTACATTATAGAAATATGTTTAGTATAAAAATAATGTGAGTCAAGGACCAAATATATTGAATTTTGAAATAAAGATACCTCAAATGACAGCATGAAGTTAATAAGTAAAACAATAGGAACCCAGAGGGGATCTTGTAAGGGAGCAAAGAGCAAATGCACAATGCCAGTAGAGTGAAAACAAATACATGACAGTGCTTAATAGACTTCCACCAAAATATCTTCCCAAAGAATAAAATTGAAATTGCCTGTCTTAAAACAGGACAATTTCTCAAATGTGGAACGGGAACTCTTCCCAGCCAGGAAATGAGTTTCCAAGTTTTCAGGCAAAAGAAACTTTGTCGCATTTGTTTTTGTCAGATTGCTTACCCTGCTGCTTTACTTGCTTCTCCTTCACTTGTGATGGTCTTGTCACAGGCTCTCTCTCCCGTGCTGCATCTTAATTGAACAGAGACAGTAGAAAAGAGTTTATCCTTTGTAACTATAGCTTTCATTTGCTTGATTGCTTTTCTATCGCATGTGATTGACTGGACTTATTTCTCCCTCCTTATAATCAAATTACTATATTTTAATTCTGTCAAAAATGTATCTTTGTAAACTAGGATTGGAATTTAATCCAAAGTGACCTTAAATCTTGAACATAAAGAACTTTACACCTGTGAGCTAAAGGCTGAGTAATTTTGAGAACATTTAATGAATTATTGTCTAAAAATAGTTACTAGTAGAGATCTTTCTTTACAAATTGTGAAATGGAATTTTCAATTATATATATATGCTTACATAAACATTGTATATAATAACTCAAACAATAATAAACACATACTGAAGCAAACACTGAGGAAGTGTTCCTGTAAACCTATGGTAGGTGCTATTATCATCCTTACTTTTCACATCAAGTGATAGATTCATGTGAACAAGTCAAATAACATGCTTAAAGCCATATAGATATTAAATTCCAAAATTCAAAGGACACAAACCCAGATATGTCTTTCTCATCAAATGCAGGCTGAGGCCTTGGCCTTTAACCTTCAAATATTCATAGTGCCCAGTATTTTGTTAGTCACACACAGGATAGGTTCTCATGAAAGATATGTTGAATTAGGACCATATTGTTCAAAACTTCTGGAGACACCATTCACATTGTTGCGAAGAGAAGTACAATGCAACAACTTCATGTTAAATTGAATTTTAGAACAAAGTTACAGAAGAGGGCCACCTGACAACTATGAATATTGACCTAGATTGGACAGGTAGATGAGTGAGAAATAAAGTTCTATGATGCCTAGTTATGGAAATACTGATGTTTATTTGACACAGTACTTCGTTTTAAGTTAACTTCCAAAGAATGGTGTATTTAATTAGTTTTTATTCATATTGAGAGTAAATCCAAAACAAGTTGAACTCAAAAATAGAGAATAGATAGGTGATTACCAGAAGTAATCTGGGGAGTAGGGAATGGGGAAATGTAGGTCAAAGAGTACAAAGTTTCACTTAGGAGGAGTAAGTTTTTGAAATCTACTTCACAGCACAGTAAAATGGTAAGTATGTAAGTTAATTATCTTGATTTAACAATATCACCATGTATACATATATCAAAACATTACAGAATTCTAGAAGAAAATGTTGGAAAAACTCTTATAGACATTGGCCAAGGGAAAGAATTTACGAAAATGATCCCAAAGGCAATCACAGCAACAACAAAAATAAATAAATGAGACCTGATCAAATTAACAAGCTTCTGCACAGCCAAGGAAGCTATCATCAGAGCAAACAGACAACCTACAGAATGGGAGAAAATATTCACATGCTATACATCCAATAAGGAGCTGATAACTGGAATCTATATAGAACCCAGGAAAACCAGCAAGAAAAAAATCAAACAACCCCATTAAAAATTGGGCAAAGGACATGAACAGAAACATTTCAAAAGACAGACTAAGTACCAACAAACATATGAAAAAATACTCAACATCTCTAATTATCAGGGAAATGCAAATAAGAACCACAATGAGGTGTCACTTAACTCCAACAAGAATGGCTTTTATCAAAAAGTCCCAAAACAATAAATGTTGGCATGGATGCAGAGAGATAGGAACAGTCATACACTGCTGGTGCGACTGCAAACTAGTACAACACATGTATAAAGTAATATGGAGATACTTTAAAGAGCTACAAGGAGAACTACCATTTGATCTAGCAATCCCATTACTGAGCATCTACCCAAAGGTGAAAAAGACATTCATAAAAAAGACATCTGCAGTCGAATGTTTATAGCAGCACAATTCACAACTGCAAAGATGTGGAATCAACCCAACAGCCCATCAATACATGAGTGGATTAATAAAATGTGCTATATGTATACCATAGAGTTATACTCAACCACAAAAAAAAAATGGTGATCTAGCACCTCTTGTATTATCCTGGATAGAGGTGGAGCTCATTCTACTAGGTGAATTATCCCAAGAATAGAAAAACAAGCACCACATGTACTCATCATCAAATTGGTATTAACTGATGAACATTGATGTACACATATAGTAGTAACATTCATCAGGTGTCAGGCAGGTGGGATGGGGGAGGAGGGAGGAAGAGATGGGTATATTCATACCTAATGGGTGCCGTGAACACCATCTGGATGTTGGACATGCTTGAAGCTCTGACTCGGGCAGGACAAAGGCAATATATGTAACCTAAACTTTTGTACCCCCGTAATATGCTGAAAATTTTAAAAACTTATCAGATTTAAAAAAATAATAAGTAAACAAATTATTTTGGGTAAAGCCACTTGAAAAATTACCCCAGCCCTATGACTTTTTAAGTCAGGTGAAGCAATGGGAAGCCTTTTTCTTAGTCTTTGTCAGAGCCTCCATACAGGTCGAAACCCACAACCAGAATTTTTTAAGAGTAAGTTCCATTTTTCTCCCTCTGGCACAAATACTGCCATTGTCATGGGTGCTACTCATTTGTAGTGTGGGCAATGGCAGGTGAACAATTTAAAGTGTCACAATATTCTCTTACCACAAAGCAACAACTTCTGTGTTCATGAAGTCTTCCCTTGGTTATTGTCAGTTTTTGACTTGATTCTAGGGTTTTTAAAAGTTGATTCTGGTACTTTTTGCAAGCTTATTATTTGCTTTTGGAGAGGGATATAGCCTTACGGTTTCCTATTTTATTTTCAATGACATCCACAGTTTTCTGAATTAGTCATCTGTTAACATAAAATGACTGAGATTTCCAAGGAAGCCAACTAAATTTTAAGACTATGTTAAAAAAATAAGATATTATTCTGAGAGACACTAGTACAACAACGTTAAAACTGTTTCAATTATCCCTTTAACAGTTCTTAAAAAAAAAAAAAACATTTATAGCTCTCCTTCAATTAGTGCTATTTTCTTATTCTGTTACAATGCATTTAAATGCCCATTGACTTTGGAGAGGAAGAGTAGGTAAATAGCAATAAATATATCTTCTTCATAAATATCATTTGTTCTTTTTCTCCATTTCTACCACTTTCATGCATGCCTACCTTTGGATTGCCCTCCTTTTCTTCTTGGCAATGACTTCATTTCTTCTCATAGTTAATTCTATGAACTATTTTCCTAAGCTCTGCCTTTATGTTTTCCAAAATTACTGTGATGCTATCTAAAGAGACCAGGGCTAACTTTGTTCTCTAGGCTGATTGATGACAAGTGTTAATAATACTGATGACTCAATTCTGTCATCACTTTGGTTTTCGAGCATACCTAGCTTGAGGCAGCATCACAGAGTAGGGAATAACTCAGGAAACAGAGGGACAGTACAAAATGAGCTTGATTCTTCCTAAATCTCCAGCTATCCTGTAGTCACAAATCACATATGGCAATTCTTTCAAGGTCCTTGAGTATAATTTAACACAATTTGTGGGTATCTATGCTGCTTATTTGTGATGGAATTCCCCCCTTTAATCAGACCAAATCCTGAGGATATGTAGTGAGGGGACAATGACAGGTAAGCTCGTCTTCTTTCTGGACAGATTGCCTCTCATAAAAGTAAACGTCCTATTTAGTGGCTATCACTTACTATATTTCTTTCTCAGAACATTATCTATTACATCAGAATTGTGAATTAGTTTCTTAATTATAGTTTAAGGAAAAGTGAGACCAAAGAATATCATGTTACGAGATATTGGTGCTCATAATTACTCACAAGCCACAGACAGTTTACAATATTCATTACACTCTTCACACATAAGTAATTTTTACAGAGACTTGATAAATGGTGACTTTATTGAGATTTACTGAAGAAAAATAAGAGGCATATAGTAGTTACTAAAATGTGGAAAGCAAATTGGGGAGCAGGGTATTTTCTAAAAGGGTATTAACTAAAAGTCATTACTGCTTTTTAGCAATGTAAGAGGTACATATCTGCTCCCCCACCCCCGGCCAGACAGCCAAATTCAACTGGACAAAGGATCGTCAATCTGTGCTTACTCAAAACACTAATAATAGATTCTACGCATCAGTACCCCAGCACCTATCAACAATCATTTGCAAAGTGTGCACTCCATAATTTTTCTGCTACTTAAGTGATTTTGAAAGCCCTAAAATCTCTATTACTATTGATACAGCAGAAATACACCAAACAAACCTCTTAGATTACATCTACAAATTGCTTGGGGAAAGTTTTGCTGTCCTAATTACTTTACCAAATAATACACTTTTGTCCCCCAAGTAAGATCTAACTCAAATGTCACCTATTTTACCTTGTATGTGAAAGCTCCAGCTGTGACAGACCACAAGGATCTCTCCCTTTTTCTGTATACTCTTATACCTCTGATGAGTGCTACCCAATTCAGAAATCCCCACAAACTCTCTTGATTCATTCTTCAGTTTTGCCATGTGTGCAAGTCTTATTTCCTAAATCAAATCACTAGCTGAAAATGCTTCCAAGTTCTGTTATATATTCATGATAGAATCTAGACATGACTCAGCAATTAATAGGCCCTCAAAAAAGTCTCCCTATTTATATATTAAAACTGAGTCTTGCAGCTGAGACAACACAGCTTTCAGGCTTGAGAGAAACACCTCTCTTCAATGAATAATGTGTTACACTGGGGGGAGTTAGGCCCTGGGGAAAATAAAGCTTAACATAACTATTTGTAGCAGTTGTTCTCAACCTTGGCTGCATACTGTAAAGCAGATAGGAAACTTTAAAATGTGTTGATGACTGGATTCCTCCCTCAGAGATTTTGAATTCATTTGTCTGCTGTGCATTATGAACATTGAAACTTTTAAAAAATGTCATATGCAAGTCAAATGTGCAGCCAAAATTGAGAAGCACCAGTCTCCATCAATATGGACTCTAACTTTGTCTTAAACATCTATAGTTTTTGTAACTGAAGTTGTTCTCCCATAACCAAAACAGTAGTTTAGGGGAAATATTATTTGCAGGTATATATTTTCTGTGATAAACAAAATGAAACTGCAATATAAAGAGACTGAAAGCCCAAATCTCTTTTCAGGAAAAATAATAAGATAATAAAGATCTATAATCCCCCAAAAGTATGTTACAAATGAAGTTCCATTATTCAATATAATATGTTTACAGTGTGGATAATCTCTACACCACAAGTTTCTAAGACACGTAGGTACTATTCTGATAAATACATACTTTGTACACTAATGGATATTAGTACACTTTCTTTGCAATGCTTAATTTTAACCAAAAGACCCTTGCCTTGATAATCATTACCAAATTTAACCTGATAATTGCAAGGCTGATTTGCTTCTATAATCCAGATTGCTTTTGGTTATCTACCACACCTGAAGCCATATATCACGATGAATGTATACCCATTTCCCTCTTACTGTATTACCACAAGAAAGCTTGATTCAAACATATTACTTCTGACTTACTCTTTTTATTTATAAACTAGATAACTTCCGATCATCTGCAAAAAAGTATGTCAGTTCTTCAAATGCTTACATTTCACAAGCTCTCTGATTTTCCAAGCAGTTGAAATTTTGAAGTGAATTATTAAAGACTTTTACTAAGGAGATTTTCTCTCTGTTTTTTGTTCCAGTGAACTCTACCCAGAAAGCCTTTGCTTTAGTTTGAATGTTGAAAATTTATGTTGAAACTTAATCCCCAATGCAATAGTACTAATAGGTAGTATGTTTAGGAGGTGATTCGATCATGAGGGCTCTACCCTCATGAATGAGATTAATACCCTTATAAAAGGGTTTTTTAGGGAGACTGGTAGTCCCTTTTGCTTCTTTTGCCTTTCTGCCATGTGATGACACAGGAACAGGAACCATCTTGGAAGCAGAGGGCAAGTGTTTACCAGATATCAAATCTACTGGTGCCTTGCTCTTAGACTTTGCAGCCTTTAGACCTGTGAGGAATAAATTTATTTTATTTATAAATTACCCAGTATAATTATTTTGTTATACCCGCCCAAACAGACAAGATAGTCCTTGTAGTAGGAAAGTGCAAGATAAATTGGCATTCAGCTTAAAGTCATTGAATATTAAATCTGGATAACATTTTTATCAAGATTTTCCACCTTTTAGAAATGGGAAACTTGATAAATCAGCTGCTTCCTAGAGCAGCATGTTACAATACCAACAACCAATACCCTAATAGTGTGATAGAACTGGTTTGAACCCGTCCTTTTAAATTTATTTATTCAAAGCAAGTTCTAAAGTTTTGTCTCATTATCTTTTAAATTAGAAGTTGAAAAACTTAAATTACTCAACTGCAAAATATGTTGCCTTATTTGTAAAATGAGGGTGATCATTACTACATCATTGAGTTACAGAGATTAAATGAGATGATTTATGCAATGACTTCTAGCACATTGCTTGCCACATAATTGGTTTTCAATAATATTAAAAAGATATCTACACTTGAATGTTTATAGAAGCACAATTCACAATTGCAAAGATGTGGAAACAACCCAAGTGCAGATAAATACATGAGTAGATTAATAAAATGTGGTATATGTATACCATGGAGTACTACTCAGCCATAAAAAATGGTGAACTAATACTGCTTATATTAACCTGGATGGAACTGGAGCCCATTCTTCTAAGTGAAATATTACAAGAATGGAAAAACAAATACCACATATACCCACCATTAAATTTCTACTAAGCAATCAACACTATGTGCACATATGGAAGTAACATTCATCAGGGATGAGGCAGGTGGAAGGGGAAGGGGGGATGGGTAAATTCACACCTGACGGGTGCAGTGCACACTGTCTAGGGTATGGGCATGCTTGTAGCTTTGACTAGGGTGGTGCAAAGGCAATTTATGTGACCAAAGATTTTGTACCCCTGTAATATTATAAATCAATCAATTGATGAATACATCTCAAAAAAGAAAAAGAGAGGGATGAAAACTAATCTCCTTACTTTAAAGATGAAGAAAATGATGCCTACAGAGATAAACTAACCTGAGTAATGTTTCAAAGTTCGTAAGGGGCAGGCTTAGTGTTGGAAGCCAATCAGCCAATAAATATTTAGTGAGTTGAAGTGTACTTTCCTATGGAAAAAACTTATTCCAGAAAATTTATTTCTAAGCTTAGGTTAGCTGCTTATTATTCACATTTGTGGAAGAACTGCCATGGACATCCATGTACATTTTTATCTTTTTATCACAAGTTTAAAAATTAATACAACAATAACAATGGTGACAAAGTTAATGCACTTTTTCCCATTGCTTTCATGTGAGAGACTGCCTAATATTTCAACTTAAGTTTCATAAAGAGATTTCACTCATAATTCATCCTTTTAAACATGTTATTAACAGAAAGTTTAAGAGTCTTACCTAATGTGCTGTTCCTAAATGAAAATAAGTGACTCCTTTCTTGCTATTTCTCCACATACACATGCTAGGTACAATGCCACAAGAATGTATGGAAGGGACACGTTGTTTTAGCTTTTTTCCCCATTTTTGTTTCTTTTCTTTAGAGTTTTTGTTCCTTTATTAGTCTAATCCTTTCTAGATTCCTTGCTCTTAAATACTGTTTTTTTCCTTGATTGTAAAATGAATAAAAGAAGGATGTCTGCTACGATTACTATTGAGTCCTTAAATAAATTACAAGAAAAAGCTATAAGACAACAAATACTGAAGAAATGAGATGCTCATACAAGGAAAGATTGAGGTCTAGTACTATAAATGAGACAACACCACAATGCAAGAAGAAAAGGAAAATGAATAAAAAGTACCCAAAACAATAAATGTTGGCATGGATGCAGAGAGATAGGAACACCCGTACACTGCTGGTGGGACTGCAAACTAGTGCAACCTCTGTGGAAAGCAATATGGAGATACCTGAAAGAGATACAAAAGGATCTACTATTTGATCCAGCAATCCCATTACTGGGCATCTACCCAAAAGAACAAAAGACATTCTATAAAAAAGACATCTGCACTCAAATGTTTATAGCAGCACAATTCACAATTGTAAAGATGTGGAAACAACCCAAGTGACCACCAATACATGAGTGGATTAATAAAATGTGGTATGTGTATACCATGGAGTTCTACTCAGCCACAAAAGTCACTGGTGATCTAGCACCTCTTGTATTATGCTGGATAGAGCTGGAGCCCATTCTACCAAGTGAAGTATCACAAGAATGGAAAAACAAGCACCACATGTACTCACCATCAAATTGGTATTAACTGATCAACACTTAAGTGCATATATAGTAATAACATCCATCGGGTGTTGGGCAGATGGGAAGGGGGAGGAGGGGATGAGTATATACACACCTAATGGGGGATGGACATGCTTGAAGCTCTGGGTTTGGTGGGGAAAAGGCAATATATGTAACCTAAACATTTGTATCCCCAAAATATGCTGAAATAAGAAAAAAATTAAAAAAGAAAAAAGAAAATACCTTATTCATAATGAAAATATGAAGTATATAGACCAATAAAAATTATGAAAGATTTAAAAATGTATACCAAAAGATACAAAATATTTGAATAATTTAAATTTATAAGGTGTACTTTTAGTATACGCAAATTTAATAGTAATTATTTGACCTATTCCCAAGCAGCTCTGATTTATTGCATATAATTTTCTGGGGTGTAAAATTAATTATATCTATTGGATTAATCTAGCCAAAAGCCAGTATTTTTAGCCCAATATAGTGATGGTGTTATCTATTCATAATTACTTGTAGATGTTTAAATTTTGTTCCCTATAATCCATTCTCCAGAAGCAGCCAAAGTGAGCCTTTCTAATGGAATCAGTTTATGTTGCATTCTGTTCAAAATCTGTTAATAGCTTCTCATCACATTCAGAATAGAATTTAAATTCCTTACAGTATCCTACAGGGTCCTATATAAATCTTCCTCCCTTTCCAGTTGATTATATAGAAACATACCCCTTTCTAGTGCTCAGACATGCCAAGCCAAGCTTTTGTTCTCTCGTAGAGCTTTACTTCAACCTGAAAAACTCTTACTCAGATATCACTTTTAAAATGCCACCTCCTAACTGCCTAATCTAAAGTAGCCCCCTAGTTTCTCTCAAACACCTCATCATGTTTTTCTTTATTATATCAGTACTTGATTTGTATCATATATTGATTATTATATCAGTACTTGATATTTTTTCTTTGTTTATTGCCTGTCTTCCTACAATAAAATGTAAACTCTTTGAAAGAAGTGATTTTGTCCATCTCGTTACTATGTATTCCTAGAGTCTCAGTGTCTGGTATGTTGTGGCTGCTGAACAAATAACTGTAAATAAATTTATGAGTGAATAACATTTTAGTCATTTGAATTGTTTGTATTATTAGCATAGTGCTGCCATAAATATTTCATATATTAATATTTGTCTATTTTTAGAAGATGAGAGTATTCTAGGAAAATAATTAATAGGTTAAAGAATACACATATTAGAAGAATGTAGAAATGTGTTAAAAACTTATTTTCAGAAAGATTATAATTTTCACTTTTATAAGTAATATATAAGTGCTCATTTCTTTACATTTTCATTAATATTATCATGCATTAATCCATGATAATTTGATAGGCAAAAATGGTACCATTGCTGTTTTTAATTTGTAATTATTTGATTACTGAACAGATTAAACATGATTTAATACAGTTATGCTTTATATACTTTTAATATAGTTCAATAAATTATCTGTTCCCCATTTATTTTTTACTTAGGATATATTCTGTAGTTAAATCCAGAATCTACAGAATCTAGAATCTACAGCCAGACTGCATGGGTTTCATATTCCAACAGTACCATTTACTAGCTGTGAATCCTTGGGCAAGCTATTTGACCTCTTTGTGCCTACATTTACCCATATGTAAAATGATGATAATAATACTAGCTACTTCATAGGGTTATCATGAGAATTAAATGAATAAATACAGGTAAAAATAAAATAGAACATTACTTGGCACATATTAAGTACAAAAATATTAGCCATTATTATTATTTTTCATATATAAAAATATCATGAAAATCAAAATAACTCTTTATCATAATTATTTCCCATAGTTCCCCAGTCTCTCACTTCATTTTTTGCTGTTTAATTTGGCTTATGTACCTTCTCATATGTTGACATTATAATTAATTATATAAGCTTCTGGTACAAAATGGTAGACTACATTGCTGTTTCTCTCCTTTTCCTGCTGAAGACCTCACTGAAATTAGAGAAAAAATGTTATGGATATATATATATATATATATATATATATTTACACATATGAAAATGCATAAGCTATCTTGGTATTTTTAGATGTAGGGATAACATTGGACAGAAGATCTTCATGAATTTCAAAAACTTAAACATAAATTAGGTCATTTAGGTCATATCATTAGATGAACCAGAATTTGAGAGTTCAACCCAGAAACTGATAACAGATAAAGCAAAGACAGAGGTTGGAACATTTATTCCTTGGAGGCAAAACCACAGAGATGGTTAAAAATTGGATTCAGCATTGTGACGATTAGGAGAGCTCAGGGCCATAAATAATGGTAACTGATTAAAGTTTTATTACAGAAAATCAGTGTGAATTAGCTTATACAACAATTTCTTTTGTATGGTATATATAATCCCTTTGGATAAAACTGGAGGTTTAATCTATAAATAATTTCCACTTGCGGAAGGTTAGGGCTCCTAGTGTGGGTGTTGACAACCCAGGAAAAACAATTTTCCTTTTTTTAACATTTGAGTTGTATGTATTCTGCCTTCTAGATTCACACATACACACTAAAGTGAAGCCTGTCAGTTGACATGATCTGCTGATACACACAGAGCTCAGAGACAGCTTTTCCACTGGAGAAACTGTTTGGGAAAAGAGAACTATATAAATGCAAAGGAAATTCACTCCAACTGCTTACATAATAAAACCTATTTGTTCATTTCTAAATAAAAATGGGCAACAAAGAAATATTATATATTTGAAAACAATCTAGTGGCACAAAAAGGAACCAAGTAAACAGATGGAACTATTGACCCTAGGAAAAATGAAGGCATGAACTTGTAAAAAAAAATACACAACACATAATACTATGATAAATACTATAGAAGTTTCAGGAAGATATTGTATGCATAAGAATATGGTACTATAAAAAATAGAGGAATAACTCAGAGTACTTGGAAATTAATTATATGGTACCAAATATAAAATGGTAGTATAAAAGGATGTAGTCAAGGGCATTTACCAGAAAGAAAAGAAAGTATTCAGGGAGGAAGAAACTATGAGAATAAAGATAGGATATACTAAAAACAAGTCAAGAAGTCTAATATCTAATAGGTCTGTCATAGAGATTTAATAAAATGGAAGGGATGAAATTCTGAAGAAATAAGAAAATTTATGAAACCTGAATAAAGACAAGTGCCTTAAAATTGAAAAGGCCCATTGAGTGCCAAGCAGGATAAATGAAAAAAAAATACTCATACCTAAATACATTATTGTGAAATTACAGCAAAGTATAAAGATGGGAATCTATAAACTTCTTAAGGAGAAAATGTGTTCTACTATCAAGAAGTAATGATAAGACTAGCATATAATTTTCCTGAGTAAAAATTAATTTTAGCAGATATTGCAGCGTGCCTTTAAAACTTTTAGCAAAATTATATAGAACCATAAATCAACCATGAGAAATGAATAAAGCTATTTTCAGATATTTGACTACTCATAAAGTTCACTATTCATCTAAGATTTATTAAATAATTGAGAATGTAGTTTCACTCTAACAGCATAATCTAAGAAAAAAGAGAAATATTGGAAATATTCTAAATAATTGGAAAATGAAATAATAAAAAATACAATTTTCAATAGAATCAAAACCTTGACAATATTTAGGACTAAATAAAATGAAAGACACGAGAGAAACCTCTATACTGAAAAGTATGAAGCACTACTGGGGCAAATTATTGGAGACCTACATAAATCAAAAGATAAATCATGCTCATAGATTGGAAGTTTCAATACTTTTAAGCTATTATTCTTCACAAATCAATCTCTATAGATGCAATAAAATGTCAATTATAATGCCAGCAAGCTTTATTATGAAAATTGACAAACTGATTCTAGAATATGTATGGAAATGCAAAGAAAATAGCTAAAATTCTTTTTAAAAAAGAATAAAGTGTGATTATTTACACTACAGAACCTCAAAATTTATAAAAATGCAGTAATCAAAATAGACTAATATTGATATAAGGATAGACAACTATATTAATAAAACAGAACATATGATACTGAAGCAATTGTATATATGGAACATTGACCCTTTTCTCATACCACATACAAAAAAGAAATAAAAATGGCTTATAAACCTAAATATAAAATCTCAAACTATAATGCTTCTAGGAGATAACATAGGATAATATATTTATGATCTTGGGATTAGCAAAAATAACTAACCATGAAAAATATAATAAGTTGGACTTCATCAAAATTTTTGTTTATAAAAATTATACCAGTATAAAAATGTATAGTCATGATATAGATTGCAAAAAATATGTGTCATGCATGTGTCTGACAAAGGACCTTACTTAGAATGTATTAAAAAATCCAACATTTCAATAATAAAAAACAATTAAGAAATGGACAACAGTCTTGAACAGACATTTCACAAAAGAACACATGAAAGCACAATAAGTGTAAAGGTATCTCATTGTGGTTTTAATTTGAATTTTCCTACTAACTAATGATGGTAACCAATGGTTTTATGTGCTTATTTTACATTTGTATATCTTTGGTGAAGTGTCTGTTACAATATTTTGCCATATTTTTAAAAATTGGCATGCATATTTTATGTAAATAAGATGAGTTCATTACAACTCCTGAATATAAGTTCTTTATCAGTTAAATGTTTTGCAACTTTTTTCTGTCACTGGCTTATATTTTCATTTTCTTAATATCTTTTAAAGAAAAGAAGCTTTTAGTTTTGATGAAGTTCAATTTATAATTATTTTCTTTTGTAATCTGATTTTTGTGTCCTATCTCAGAAATATTCTGAGAGGAAAATTCATTTCCATAAATGCCTATTCCAAAAAGACAGACAACTTACAAATAGACAACTTAATGAATAGACTCAAAGAGCTGGAGAAAGAAGAACAGACTGACCCCAAACCCAGCAGAAGGCGAGAAATTATTAAGATCAAATCAGAATTAAATGAAAAGGACAACAAAAATACTATAAGGGAAATTAATAAAACAAAAAGTTGGTTCTTTGAAAAGATAAATAAAATAGACACACCACTGGCTAGACTAACCAAGAGCAGAAAAGAAAAATCTTTAATAACTTCCATCAGGAACATGAAAGGAGAAATCACAACCGATGCCACAGAGATACATGACATCATCTATGAATATTACAAAAATCTTTATGCACACAAATTGGAAAATGAGGAGGAAATGGACAAATATTTAGAAACACACAGCCTTCCCAAGCTCAATCAGGAAGAAATAGAATTCTTGAATAGACCAATATCAAGAACTGAAATTGAAACAGCAATAAAAAACCTTCCCAAAAAGAAAAGCCCTGGTCCAGATGGGTTCACACCTGAATTTTACCACACATACAAAGATGAACTGGTGCCCATCCTACATAAACTATTCTTCAATATTGAGAAGGATGGAATTCTCCCCAACACATTCTACCAAGCCAATATAACATTGATACCAAAACCAGGAAAGGATGCAACAAAAAAAGAAAACTACAGACCAATTTCTCTCATGAACGTAGATGCAAAAATTGTCAATAAAATCCTAGCAAATTGTATCCAAGTGCTTATGAAAAAAATAATTCATCACGACCAAGTAGGCTTCATCCCAGAGATGCAGGGGTGGTTCAACATACGAAAATCTATAAATGTAATTAACCACATAAATAGAAACAAAAATAAAGACCATATGATCCTCTCAATAGATGCAGAAAAAGCATTTGACAAAATTCAACACCCTTTTATGATAAGAACGCTTAACAAAATAGGCATAAACGGGACCTACCTAAAAATGATACAAGCCATATATGACAAACCCACAGCCAACATCATACTGAATGGGGAAAAATTGAAAGCATTCCCACTCAGAACTGGAACCAGACAAGGCTGCCCACTGTCCCCATTACTTTTCAACATAGTATTGGAAGTCCTTGCGAGAGCTATCAGACAAGAGAACAGAATCAAGGGTATCCAAATAGGGACAGAAGAGATCAAACTCTCACTCTTCGCTGATGACATGATGTTGTATCTGGAAAACCCCAAGGACTCAACCAAGAGACTCCTGGAATTAATTAATGAATTCAGTAAAGTCTCAGGTTACAAAATCAATACACACAAATCAGAGGCATTCATATATGCCAATAACATTCAATCGGAGAACCAAATTAAGGACTAAATACCTTTCAAAATAGCAACAAAGAAAATAAAATATCTAGGAATATATTTAACTAAAGAGGTAAAAGACCTCTATAAAGAGAACTATGAAATGCTAAGGAAGGAAATTGCAGAACACGTAAATAGGTGGAAATCCATACCATGCTCATGGATTGGAAGAATTAACATTATTAAAATGTCTATACTACCTAAAGTAATCTATAGATTCAATGCAATTCCTATTAAATTACCAACATCATTTTTCACAGATTTAGAAAAAATAATTATACACTTTGTATGGAATCAGAGAAGACCCCGTATAGCAAAAGCAATCTTAAGCAATAAAAACAAAATGGGAGGTATTGATTTGCCAGACTTCAGACTATACTACAAAGCTGTGGTTCTTAAAACTGCCTGGTATTGGCACAAGGGCAGGGACACAGACCAGTGGAACAGAACAGAAAATCCAAATATAAAACCATCCTCATATAACCATCTAATCTTTGACAAAATAGACAAAAACATACTCTGGGGACAAGAGTCACTATTCAATAAATGGTGCTGGGAAACCTGGACAGCCACATGTAGAAGACTGAAACAGGACCCACAGATTTCACCTCTCACAAAAATCAAATCACGTTGGATAACAGATTTAAACCTTAAATGGGAAACGATTAGAATTCTAGAAGAAAATGTAGGAAAGACTCTTACAGACATTGGTCTAGGCAAAGAATTTATGAAGAAAACCCCTAAGGCAATCACAGCAACAACAAAAATAAATGAATGGGACCTGATTAAATTAAAAAGCTTCTGCACAGCCAAAGAAACAGTCACGAAAATAAACAGACAGCCTAGAGAACGGGAAAAAAATTTCGCATACTACACATCAGATAAAAGACTGATAACAAGAATCTATTTAGAACTCAGGAAAATCAGCAAGAAAAAATCAAACAATCCTATCAAGAAATGGGCAAAGGACATGAATAGAAATTTTTCAAAAGAAGATATAAGAATGGCTAAAAAACGTATGAAAAAATGCTCAACATCCCTAGTCATCAGGGAAATGCAAATCAAAACCACAATGAGATACCACTTAACTCCGGTGAGAATGGCCTTTATCAAAAAATCCCAAAACAACACATGTTGGCGTGGATGCGGAGAGACAGGAACACTCATATACTGCTGGTGGGAATGCAAACTAGTGCAACCCCTATGGAAAGCAATATGGACATACTTAAACAGATTCAAGTAGACCTACCATTTGATCCAGCAATCTCATTATTGGGCATCTAAAAGTCATTCTTTAACAAAGACACCTGTACCCGAATGTTTATAGCAGCACAATTCACAATCGCAAAGATGTGGAAACAACCCAAGTGCCCATCAATCCACGAATGGATTAGTAAACTGTGGTATATGTATACCATGGAATACTACTCAGCTATAAGAAATAACGATGATACGACATCTCTTTGGTTCTCCTGGAGAGAGTTGGAACCCATTATATTAAGTGAAGTGTCCAAAAAATGGAAAACCAAGCATCACATGTACTCACCAGAAAACTGGTTTCCCTGATCATCACCTAAATGGACATCGGGGAAGGATACCAATTGGATATCAGACTGGGATGGGGGTGGGGGGAGGGGATGGATGTATGCCTACATGATGAGTGCATTGCACACCCTCTGGGGAATGGTCATGCTTGAGGGTGCAGACTCGGGTAGGTGGGGGGGAGGGGATGGAGGTATGACTACATGATGAGTGCCAGGCGCACTGTCTGGAGAATGGACACGCTTGGGACTCTGACTCAGGGGGATGGGCGGGACATGGACAATGTATATGACCTGAACTTATGTACCCCCATGATGAGCTGAAATAAAAAAGAAAAAGAAATATTTGCTTAACATAAATCCACAAAGATTTTTTTCCTGCTTTCTTCTAGAATCCTTATAGTTTCCTGTTCTCATGTGACCCATTTTTTTAATATGGTGTGAGGTAAAGGTTAAGGTTAGTGTTTATGCAAATGAATACTCAAATATTTCACCCACCATTTATTGAAAAACTATCCTACTCCCCATTATATTACATTTGTTGTAAGTCAATCTACCATACATGTTTAGGTCAATACTGGGACTCTCTTTTTTCCATGGATCTATATATCTATTCTTATACCAACACCATACTGTCTTAATTACTATATCTTCAGAGTAAGGTTTTAGAAAGCAGTTAGGGGAAGTTCTCCAACTTTTGTTATTTTTTAAAACTGCTTTTACTACTTTTTTACTTCTCTATAAATTTTAGTGTCTGCCTGTGAATTTCTACTGAAATTTTTCTGGAATTTTGATTGAGATTCATTGAATCTAACACAACTCAGGAAGAATCCTCATCTTAAAAATATTAAATCTTCTGTCTCTAGGGACTTTTCTAATTTTAGTTTTCCATATAAATAGAATAATATGATATGTGATCCTTTGACTTCACTGAGCATAATGATTTGGAGGCTCATCTACATTATATAATGTATCAGTCCTATATTCCTGTTTATGCCTGAATAATATTTCATTGCATATATATACAATTTGCTTATTCATTGATCTGTTGATAGACATTTGGGAAGTTTCTATTTTGGGGATATTATGAATTATACTGCCATGAACATGTGCTTTTGCACTTGAGTACCTACTTGGAAATCTTTTGCATATATACATAGGAGTAGAATTGCAGGATAATTTATTAATCCTATGTTTAACTTCTTGAACAACCACTAACTGTTTTCCACAGTGAATACAGTACTTTGCATTCCCACTGGCAGTGTACAAGGGCTCTAGTTTCTCCACATCTTCACCAACACTTATTATTTTCTGTTTCTTTTTACTATTGTTACAGCCATCCTAACGGGTACCTCATTGTGGTTTTGGTTTGCATTTACCTAATGGCTAATGATGATGAGCAACTTTTCGGGTACTTGTGGCCATATGCATACCTTCTTTGTAGAATTGTCTCTTCCAGTCCTTGAACTATTTTTTACCTTAGCTTTTTGTCTTTTCATTTTTGATTTGTAAGTGTTCTTTATATATTCTGAATATTACATCCTTGTCATATATATGATTTTTAAATATTTTCTTCTACTGTGTAGGTTATCTTTTACTATCTTGATAATGTCCTTTGAGGCAAAGTTTTTAATTTTTATGAGGTCTAATTTCTATTTTCTCTTTCGTCATTTAAGTTTTTGGTGTCATGTCTAAGATACCATTGACAAATTCAATGTCATGATTGAAACCTCTGTTTTCTTTGCAGTGGTTTCTGGTTTTAGCTATTTTGTTTAGATCATAGATCAATTTTGAGTTAATTTTTATATATGGTATGAGATAAGAATCCAACTTTATTATTATTATTTTTGGATTTGACCTTTTGGTTTCATTGATTCTTTGTATTATTTTTCTATTCTCTATTTCCCTATCTTGATTCTAATATTTATTTGTTTTCTCTGTTAGTTTTGGGTTTAGTTTGCCCTACTTGTTTTAGTTTCTTAAAGGGTAAAGTTAGGTTATTGATTTGACTCTTTCTCCTTTTTTAATGTAGATATCAACTGCTATTGTAAGTTTCCTTTTGACCACTATCTTCTCCCCATCACACAAATTTTGGTATGTTGTGTTTTCATTTTCATTTGTCTCTATTTTCTAATTTCTCTTTGACCCATTGGTTGTTTAAGAGTTGTTATGTCCACATATTTGCAAATGTTCCAGTTTTTCTTCCATTATTGATTTCCAGTTATATTCCATTGTGGGTGGAGAAAATACTTTGTGTGAATCTATCTTTTAAATTTATAAAGACTTGTAGTCTACCATATGGTGTATCCTAGAGAATGTTCCATGTGTACCTAAGACGAACATCTATTTTGCTATTTTCCAGTAGAGTATTCTATGTATGTCACATAGGAAATAAGAAGTTACAAACCAAAAGCACAATAATACTGCTGGCTTTTATATTTACATATGAACTTACCTTTAGTGGAGGATCTTTATTTCTTCATTTATCTTTAAGTGCTGTCTAGAGTTTTCTCTTTTGAACCTCAAGGATTCATAATTTCTTGGAGAAAGGTCTACTGGTAATGGACTCCCTCAGTTTTTGCTTATCTGTGAATGTTTTATTTTCTCTTTCATTTTTGATGGATAATTTTACCAGATATAAAATTGACAGTTTTTTTTTACAAAACTTTCAGCATTTTAATTATTTCAGGTTAGTATCTGCCTGCCTCCATTTTTTCCTTACAAGAAATATGCTGTTTTTCTTATTAGAATCCCTTGTGTTTGATGAGTCACTTCCCTCGTGCTGCTTTCAAGAATCTCTTTGTCTTTGTCATTCAACAGTTTTATATAATGTGTCCCATTATCCTACTTTGAGTTTGTTGAGCTTCTTAGATGCATATATTCAAGTCTTCAATCATATGGGGAATTTTTAAATTGCAAATTGACAATTTATAATTATATAAATTCATAGGGAACAAAGTAATGTTATTATTTATAAATAAAATCTGGAATAATTAAATAAAGCTAGTTAACATATCCACCACATTAAATACTCAACATTTTTTTTGTGGTGAGAACATTTGAAATTTAGTCTCTTAGCAATTTCAAAATGTACAATAATCTATTATTAACTATATTGACTACACTGTGCAATATAACTAAAATAAATCTTCTTCCTGTCTTACTGAGATTAGGTACCCTTTGACTATCATCTCCCCATTCCTATTGCCACCATCCTGCCTCTGTAACCACCGTTCTACTCTGCTTCTATGAGTTCAGTTGTTTTAGATTCCATATATAAGTAAGAATGTGTGATATTTGTCTTTCTGTGCCTGGCTTATTTAACTTAGTGTAATGGTCTCCGATTACATCCATGTTGTCACAAATTACAGAATTTTCTTTTTTTTAAATAAGGCTAAATAGTATTGCATTGTGTATATATATCACATTTTCTTTATCCATTCATCTGTTAATGAGCATTCAGGTTGATTCCATAACTTGGCTACTGTGAATAGTGCTGCAATGAATATGGAAGTGCAGAGATCTCCTTCACAAATTGATTTTAAATTTTGGGGGTAAATACCCAGAAGTGGGATTAATTGGAAATTTTCAAGCCATTATTCCTTTAGATTATGTTTTACCCTTTTTTCTCATCTATCACTCCTTCTGGGATTCCTACAATGCATATGTTGATGCGCTTGATATTGGCCCACAGATCTCTTAGGCACTGATCAATTTCCTTCATTTCTTTTCATTCTCTTTTTCAGGATGGATAATTTCAATTGCTAATTTCAAAGTTCACTGATTCTCTCTTCTTCCTGCTTAAACCTGCTGTTGAGCCCTTCCAGTGTATTTATTTCAGTTTCTGTAATTTTCACCTCCAGAGTTTATATTTGATTCCTATTTAGAATTTCTACCTTTTTATTGATATTCTCATTTTGTTAATGCATCATTTTCCTGATTTTCTTTAGTTCTCTGTTCATGTTTTTCTTTAGCTTGTTTTCATATGAAGACAGTTTATTTAAAGATTTTTTTCTAGTAAGTTCAATGTCTGAGGTGCATTAGGGATGATTTCTGTCATTTATTATTTTCCTTCGAATAGGACATACTTTCCTATTTCTTTATATGCTATGAAATATTTTGCTGAAAACTGGATATTTGAATATTATAATGTGGTAACTCCAAAAATCTTTCTCCTAATGCCTCAGTATTTGCTGTTCTTGATTGTTCAAGGGCATAGTCTTTCATTTGTTGATTGACTCTTCTAAAATATTTTTTCAAAGATTGCAATTCTTATCATGTGCTGTCAACTGAAGACCATGTTCCTTTATCTTATGTTCAGGTAGTGTTTTGATAGAGTTTTCTTTGAACTCCAGAAGCTTTTAAAAGAAACACTTCTCTCAGTCTTTGTGGTTTGGCTCTAGGCTGGAGCATTCCTTCAAATTTAGTCAGGCAATTTAAACCTCTACCTTGGTCTTCACTTTCTGCTTGCATTCAAGCTAGAGATCAGCCAAAGGTAAAAGCTTGAGAATATTTTCAGGTATTTGATGACCATGCATCCTGCCCTGGACTTGTGTGTGGCTTTTTAAACTCCTCAGTATACACTAGTACTTCTGAATACTCTACTTTTCCTATAAAACTCACATCCTATCTTTTTTCCCCACAAGATTTAGGCTGTCTATTGTATATCTCAACTGTAACATTTTACCTTAGGACACTGCAGGTTTTTCATTTCCCTAAAAATAATTTTAAGCAACGCTCACCACTTCTCCTACCTGAGTGAGTGCCAAGTTAGGTAAAACAGAGATGAACACCTTGCACTAGTCTTCAAGATAGTTCTCAGTCATGTTAAAAAGGACAAAATAATTTTCAATAAAAATCTGTTTTGCTCCCTCCAGACTGAGGTACCAGGGTTTCACACTGGTAACACAGACATACAGACTGTTTGTTGTCTTCTAGACTAGCAACAAACTTAGGAGATGGTGGGATAAGGGCAAGGAAAAATGCCACCATGGTGTCCTACCATTTTTAAGTTGCCGTCATCTTGATTCAGTGTTCACTGTGTTGCTGTTTTGACTGCTTTCTAGAGTTCTGACAGTTTCTGCTTGCTTTTTAATGTTTCTAGAAAGGCATTTGGAGCTGCCTACTCTGCCATTTTGCTGAAATCACTATATTGTCATTTTTAATGCTATTATGTTATTATTAAAATTTTCTGTTTTTAATTTTACTCTTAAAATATTTAAACATGTGAATATTTAATTTCACAAAACTGTAGAAATATATACGCAAAATCACTAATTCAGAGGTTTCTCTCATAATTCAAATATGAGAAAAAGACATAAATATCGGTGCTGTCATTCAGATAGGAAAGTACTGAAGATGTTCAGGAGAGAAAATTATGATTCTTTATTTTACATTTTAAATTGGCTTCCAGTGGGATATTTATATGGAAATGTTCAGCAGGCAATTGGAAACATGGGCTGGTAGATCAAGAGAGATTTTAAAGCCAGAGACAAAATTTGGAATCCAAAACTACCTAAAGATTCATACATTCTGAGGAACTGGATTTATGTTAATGAATGTGAATGCCAAGGGAGAGATTTTAGAGTGAGTGGAAAATAGAAAAAAATGTAAAGCTGGAAGAAATTCTATAAAATAAGATTTACAGACTTACAGTTTTAAAAGTTGATTAAGAGAAGAAATATCTGACAGGGGTATCAGGTTCAAGGAATTCTACAAAACTACCATAGAGATCTTATTTGCATCACAGTAAGAAACATCTCTTTTATGATTAGATTTATGCAGTTATTTTAAATTTCAGTTATTGTATATTTAATTTCACATGAAATAAATTTTACCACTATTTCCTTCTGATACTTCCTCAGTGAACTGGTTGTTGTTTCCAGAATCCATTATATTACTTTTACGCCTACCTTTGCTCAATCCCTATTTCAGGACTCTTTACTGTTCACTAGTAATCTTAATTTAATTGGTTCCTCTTTTTTCCTTTTGTTGTCTCTAAGCTAGGTCAAAATCCATTATATATTTATATTCTTAATTGAGATTATAGGATAACATTATCCTGCTTATCCATCCATATCTTCTATTGCCTCTCAATGTGAATATTTGGTACTAGGCAGGCAATTTGCCATCAGTGGTTCAAGAGTATCTTACATTAATTAGAGAAGCTTTGCTTTTATTCATTTTTGTGCCATCTGCAGAGAACACACAATCCTCCTTTTTTCTTCCTGTGTGAATTCACCCTACAATTATGGTTCAAATTCAACCACATTCATGAAGCATTTTCATTACCACTTACTTCAGCCCATCCTTATCTCATTTTTTCTCAATTTCTTGTTTCAACCACTAGTTTTCACATTTAATCATATATTGCCTATTTTGGTATTTAATCACTGTTTGTGTATACTGTCTCAACAAAAATTTGTAATTTCTTTGATGCAAGAATCTTTGCTTTTATGATTTCCTTAATCCATCATGAAGTGATAAACACATTTATTGTTAAACACATATTTTTGAAGAAAAATTCAATAAATATATTAGATTTCTTAGGTGGAAATGATTCTCATCATCCTCTAAACCTTTTTTTTCCTGTTATTTTAACTTGAGAATTTTTTGCTCCTAATTAAATCAGTACTAAAATCAGGTTCCCTCTCCTAAATAAAGTCTTTCTAGATCACTCAAGATCATTACTTTTCTTGTCTCCTAGTTAATAATGATAGTGGATGATCAATAATTAGAATATATTTTCAGGGTATATTCTAGCTGCTTAGCATTGCTAACATATGTTTTGCAATTGACTTTGGAGAATATGAAATGCCCTTCCTTATTTTAATAATGAAGAATCTGATGTCCAACAATTTTTTAATGAAACACCTAAAATAAAAATACATAGAAAGTGTAAATTTAGGACTAGAATCCAGGACAATGTTGTTCTGAAACACAAGTTCTTTCAATTGTTTCCTGATTTATAATACTTTGTTTGTTTCAAAGCATGTTTTGAACACATACAGTGTAGCAGTCCCTATGCTCAGCATCATGGTAACAGTCCAAAATGATGATTCTTGCCCTCACTTTTCTCACATCCTAGGATGGGAATTAAGCATATGCACAGATACAACAGTTTTTATTAAAACTTATATGTATGTTTTGAAGGTCAGGAGGCAGAGCTAAAGAGATGTGCTGTGAGTGAACTGTGTACAAAAATAAGTGATCCGAGGTGCCAACTGAAGTACTAGCATTCTGGTATGAAGGTGCTTGATGTTATTTAATCCTCCTTGGGAAGTTTAAAGCAAGAAAATCAGTGTGGTAGAAGAAACATATTTATTGTATCCTGACCCTCCTTTGGGACGTGCAATATGCTTTCTGGTTGAAATAAAGCTCTTGTAGCAGGATCAAGCTATGCTATTGAACATAACCATTAAATCCTTGAGGTAGCTTCATAAAAGTTGGTGTATTTGATTGAAATCTGCTTTTGCTTAGTTTTTTAAATCATATAATGAGATATTATTTGTGGAAGAAAGAAAAGAAAGTCACAGTCATCAACAATGTGGCACCCTCAGGCATAATGAACACATTTTAGGGTTTTAAAATGGTATTTTTAACCAACAAAGACAAATAACTGTCATCAGTAACTATAGGATTTAATTTGCAAATAGTTTAAGTTGTCTCTGACAATTTGTGCTGATGCCTGAGCATATAGTCAATTCATGTGTCATGTTTTCTCTCTTTCTCTGGTATACAGAAGGGTGTGGGATGGCATGTCCTAGGTGGTTCTCACTGTAAATTCTATTCACCATTCTGTAATTGGTTTCAGACCTGTCATGTTCTTGTGATATCTTTTGGCAGGTCTATGGGATGGGAAAAGGATGAGTTTACACTCCTGTACATAGTGAGTATACCTTTTATATTAGCCCTGTGTTTCATGCATCCTAGGATTCGTTTAACAGTCACTTACTTTTCATTCAATCATTGTTATCACCTTTTATGTATCAGGAGCCATGATGGGCATGGATAATACACAACTGAACAAGACACGATCCATAATCTCAAGAAAATGACTATATTTAGAAGAGGAAAATTGTAGCTGTAACCTATCAGCCCCTACGTACAAAGTGAGGTCAGAAAAATCAACACAATATATTTTGTTATTACCTGTTTTATTTTAGGACATTATTTACCACTCTTAAATTCTTTTTGTTCGCTAGTTCTCAGGAAAATAGAAGACATAATAACATGTGCACCAAAGCTAGTCCTAGCCAATGCTTGTGTCCTGCTACAATTCTATTCTAAGTTGTAAATTTCAGTACTCTTCTCTGGCTACTTCATGTCTGATAATTTGCTATACACTGATTACAATGCTCCTGTTGTCCTACTGCCTGAAACGTTGCTCCCGACATTGAGTTAACATTAGCCGTTATGCTATTCAAGCTAATGCCCCTATCTTGCAAAGGTCTACTACTATTGCACCAAAAGTGTATAAAACAATAACTTCACCCTACTTACTTCTAGGTTACACTTTCATAGTGGGCATGCTAGCATAATTTTTTGGGCTCAAGAGGTTTGGGTTCTTTTAATTTTAAACACCAATTTGTTTCCAAGGCCTGCATACACCACATATCAGGGTTCTGGTAGGTTTGGGCAAAAGCCATAATTCTATGTCTGGTAGGTTTAGGTAAAAAGGTATTATACTATGTCCAAAACCATTACTCACCATTTACAATCAGAGACTCCACTAATTGTGGCCAATTTTCCTCCTGAAACTTGCCTACTATTACTCCTCTCAACTCAGTTCTCATTCAACTTAATATGCCTACACATGTGTGAACAGCCAGATATGGTTCATGCAATTCAGTGAACGTAAATAAAAAGGAATGTAATTTAATTCTACATATAAGAAATATCCATATCTCAGTTCCAGCCAATCCAGGTCACCTTCTATAAATATGAACACATAAGTGAAATAAAGTGTTAAAATAGCTTGATAGAAGTCTACACAGAGTGCAATTGGGAAACAAACATACACATATACACATATATTAAATATGTATAAAATATGTGTTTGAACACATTGGAGAGATACCAAGGCAGCAGTGATTTGGAATGAAGACTCTAGAGAGAAAGAAAGCCCACAGAGCAGATCCTAACATTTGCATCTGCTTTTGTATTCATTTACTGATTTTCAAGTGGTAACTAAGCAATTGAGAAGCTGACAAGAGTTTCAGGAGTCTCTTTGTGTTGAAGGACAACCATTATAATCCAGGACTCCCCAAAAAGGAGGGACCATAGCAAACACTGAAGGCTTTCAATGAAGGAATGAAGAGCAAAGGAAAGAGTACATATGTAGACAAATATAAATGAATATTTATTATATAATATATAATTATGTATACAGATGCCCCTCAACATATGATAAGGTTATGTCCTGATAAACACATGATAAGTTGAAACTATTGTAAGTCAAAAATGCATTTACTACATCTAACTTATTGACCATCATAGCTCAGCCTAGCCTATCTTAAATGTACTCAGAACACTCACATCAGCTTACAATTGGTCAACATCATATGGCAACACTACACTGTATCAGTTAACCTTGTGACATGTGGCTTACTAGAAGCTCACTGCCACTGCCCAGCATTGTGAGAGAGTATTGTACTGCTTTCTACTGAATGCACATAGCTTTTGCACCATCATAAAGTTGAAAAATCTTAGATAGAGCCAACCTGCAAGTTGGGGAACATTTGTATATATACTACATATATATTAAAATACACCAAAAATAGCACAAGAGGAAGAGGTATAATGTTCTAAGATCCTTTCATAGTCCAGAAAGTCTTAAAAGTATTCATTTGTATTAGACTTAAATAAATTAATGATGTATGTTCTAATCTCTAAGGTAACAATAAAAAAATAGGAAAAGAAAATCTAACTAACAAGCTGACATAGTAGAATGAAATAATAAAATGATAAATTAAAAATAATTGTTTTTGTCATTATAAAATCAATAGTAAGCTGATAAACCCCAATATATTAATTACTACATTAAATCAAAATGTACTAAATACTTCAATTAAGAGTAAAATATTATCATAGTAAATTAAAGTGTTATATACTAACCATGTGCACCTTATTAGTCTCCCAAAGTTATTATTTTGTGTCTGGGTTGAATTGGTACCTCTGTTATATCACTCTCCACTCCATATTTGGGATGAAATATAATGGTTTTAGACAGAGTATCTGGCTTACTACACAGCGGCCAGATGATACAACTTTGAAGTGCAAGTATTACCTACCCATATAAAAGCCTTAAACAATCAGAATTGGGAGGGTCTGACTGAAAAAATTATTTCACTTTTTCCAAGTCCATACAATTCAAGCTGCAGTTGTTCCTTGAAACATTTCTAAAATGTCTTGAATGATAAACAAACTAGTTTGTGGAATAATCTTCTGTGTCTTTTGATGGTATGTTTAGAAGTGATGGCCAGCATCAGAATATATTAACATATTATACTACATTGCTTTCCATTTCTGTTTGTGTTGGTTTCTTATTTTTCCTTATAGTCACTGACCTGGAATTAAACCTAAATTGATAAACATAAATGATATGGACAAAATCCTAGGAAAACCCAACTTAAACCAACACAAGAATAAACAGATGTTCTTAAAAGAATAAAGAAATTAGATCTAGAATTTAAAATCTTAAGAAGACAATGCTCTTGTCAGAACTGCAAGGGAGTTTCAGCCTAGGTGCAGTTGCATATAATTGGATGCAAACATCCAATTATTGAGACAACAAGGATTGCCAAGAAAGAAAGGATTTTTTTTAATATAAAAGCAGTATACCTACATGATGAGTGTGATGTGCACTGTCTGGGGAACGGACACACTTGAAGCTCAGACTCGGGGGGATGGAGGGGCACGGGCAATATATATAACCTGAACTTCTGTACCCCCATAATAAGCTGAAATTTAAAAAAAAAACTGAAAAAAAAGAAAATTTACCACCCAAATTAAGACTTGATATAACCAGATTTAATACAAAGAAAGAATGGAAATATCTCATTAATAAATTTTACATTGATTACAAAAAAAAAAATAAATAAAAGCAGTCTTGACCAGAGAACAGGAGAAGCTGCCTCAACTCAGTCTCCCCAACTAATGGGAGAGTCTGGGCTTTTTAAAGATGAGAAATTAACAAGGGGCTTTGTGCATTTTGGCAGGTTGTGTTAAAATTAATAAGAAATAATTAATAAGGATCTAGCTCATGGGGCAGTTTACTGAGGGATGGTAAGTCTTGGTTTCAAGAAGTCTGCCCAGGGGCCTTCAGACTCTCAACTGTTTTGTCCTGCAGAAAAATCCACAATTTCTGGGAAACAACTCAAAAGGTCAAGTAGTTAGTTAAGGTGAGGATTGTGGAAAAAAAAAAAAAAAAAAAAAAAACGGGGTCTTTGAAATTTGTTCATTGAGCTGATTACGACACAAACTTCATAGAATTTCAGTAGTGAATTCTAGTGAATATTTAAGAGTAAAATAAAACCAATATAGTACAAACTCTTATAGCAAAGAGAAAAAGAGGGAATACCACCCACCTAATTTTAGGAAGCCAGTTTAACTTTGCTAGAATATGAAAATGATATCATAAGAAAGTAAAATGCTAAGCCAATCTTTCCCATATATATGAGTGCAAAAACCAGCAGAAATTAGCAAACTGAATGTAGGGATGTACAAAAAGGATAATATATCATGAAGTTTTGGATTTGGTACAGGAATAGAGGTTGGCTTAACATCCAAAACCAATTAATTTCCTTCATAAATAAAAAAACTGTATCTCAACAGATGTATAAAAATAATAAAATCCAGTGTTTATTAGTGATCTAAACTCTTGTCAAAGGAATAGTAGGGAACTGCATTAATTTTATCAGATTGTATTCTGAAATGTCGGTTCTTGGCGTGCTTATGGCTGAAGAATGACCAGATGCACCAAAGCAAGGCAAACACAAAAATGAGGTTTACAGAGGAGAGAAAGATAAGATTATAGAGCAAGAGCAAGATATAGGTTTACAGAGCGAGATACATATGACACAGATGACAACCAGACTCACTGTAGTAGTAAAAGAGGACAAAAGAAAAAAGGGCTTGGTTATGGTCTGGGTCTTGTTTTATAGCATCCGGATAGGGACCACCCTATGGTGGCTCAGACGTCACATGGAACTACTTTGATTGGACAGTTGGAAGTTGTATGACCTGAATTTTACTACGCATGCAGATCTCCCATGAGCCCCTCTGAAAGGCCATGGCAGGGGTGGGGGTGAACCAAAGCAGCACTCACTTTCATCCCTAGGAGACCCGGAATGCCTTGCTATCTACCTATCAATCTGACAAAGGATATTAACAGAAACGTAAACCAAACATCATATTAAATTCTGAAATATTGGAAGTTTTCCCTTGACATCAGAAATAAAACAAGAATTCCCACTATAACCACCTTTATTTAAAATTATTCAGGCGTTCCTAGCCAGTGCAGCAAGACAAGCAAGGGAAGCCATGTAGATTGAAAAGGAATACTAACATTATTTGCTGAAAAAAAAATGAACGCATATGTAGAAAATTCAAAGAAATCTATAGAGAAGTGTTAGATTAATATGTGAATTTTGCTAGATTATAAGATAAAACATCAATATAAAAAATTGATTGTGTGCCCCCCAGACCTTTTCTTTTTCTTCTTTTAGTTGTAGTTAGCACATTTAACATTAGAACTACCCTCTTAACAAGCTTTTAAGGGCACAACACAGCATCACTAACTATAGACAAGATGTTACACAGCAGATTTCTAGAATTTGTTCATCTTGCATGACTGAAACCTTAGACCTGAGAATAGAAACTTCTTATAACCTCTTTTCTCCAGTCCTTGGAAAACAGCATTCTACTCTCTACTTATCGGTTTGACTATTTTAGATAACTTCATATGACTGGGATCACAAACTATTTGTACTTCTATGACTGGCTTATTTTATTTAGTATAATTTCCTCATGGTTCATACATACTGCAAGATTTTCTTTTTTTAAAGCTGAATTATATTCCATTGTACTTACATACCACATTTTCTTTATCCATTCATCCATTGATGGCTATTTAGGTCATTTTGGCTATTATGAATAATATTGCAGTGAACACAGAAGTGCAAATATCTCTTTGAATTTCTCATTTCAATTGTTTTGGAAAAATACTGAGAGGTAGAATTGATGGATCATATAGAAGTGCTATTTTTAATTTTTGAGGGACCTTTAAACTGTTTTCTATACTGGCTTCACCATTTTACATTGCCCCCAACTGTGTACACAAGGGCTCCAATTTCTCTGCATCATTGCAAATCCTTGTTATCTTTTCATTTTTTGATAATAGCCATCTTAACATGTGTGACATGATATCTCATTGTGGTTTTGATTTGCATTTCCCTTATGATTAGTGATGTTGAGCATCTTCTCATATACCCATTTGTGTGTCTTTTTTGGAGAAATGCCTATTCAGTTCCTTTGACTATTTTTAAATCAGGTTATTTGATTTTTTTTGCTATTGGATTGTAGGAGTTCCTTATATATTTGGGAGATTAATGCTTTAACTGATATATGGTTTGCAAATATTTCCCCCCAAGCCTTAGGCTGGCTTTTCACTCTCTTGTTTCCTTTGCTATGCATAAGCCTTTTAGTTTGATGTAGTCCCACTTGTCTTTTTTTGCTTGTACTGCCTGTACTTTTGATCTCATATACAGGATATCATTGCCAAGACAATGTCATGAAGATTTTTCTCTATTTTTTTTTCTGAAAGTTTTACAATTTCATGTCTTATATTTAAGTCTTTAATCTATTTTGAGTTGATTTTTGTGTATGGTCTAAGAAAATGGCTCACTTATTTTTTTACATGTGAATAACCAGTTTATCCAACGCCAATTTTTGGAGAAAATCCTTTCCCCATTGTGTGTTCTTGGTACCCTTGTCAAAGATTAGTTGACATTATATATGTGTCGGTTTATTTCTGATCTCTCTATTCTGTTCCATTGTACTATATACAGATGTCTTTATGCCAGTGCCATACTGTTTTAATTGCTATAGATTTGTAATGTATTTTGAAATCAGGAAGTATGATTCCTACAAAGAAATGGATAAATTCTTAGAAACATTCAACCTACCAAGAATCATATTCAGAATATTAAACAACAAAGAACTTATATTGAGAATAGTAAAAGAACTCCTATAAATCATCATGAAGATGACCAAGAACTCAATAGAAAAATGAGCAAAAGACTTGTGCAAAAGATGACAAACATATGAAAAGGAGCTTAATTTTGTAATCAAGGAAATTTAAAGCAACATTATATACTATTAAGTTTACAGAGGAATGGCTGAAATTAACATATCTGACAATACAAAGTGTTAGCAATGATATAGAGCAACTGACACTCTTTTATTGCTGATTTGAGTGCAAACTGATACATCCACTTTCGAAAACTCTTTAGTAACATGTACTAAAACTGAACATATGTTTATCCTGCAATCCAATAATTACACTTCTAAATATATACAAATTGAAAGAGGCTCTTATTGGCTTAATTTTAATCATATTTCAACCCTGACACAGTCAGATAAGGTCAGTGTGTTCGGGCTATTCAATGACACTCTTTCAGAAGGGAGTATAAGTAGACCTATGAGTGAGGGGAAATAATCAGGAAAATTAAATGGATCATACAGGTAACCCAAGAAGTGTTGGCTTTGGCACAAACAGGCACCAAAAGAGTTAACCTGAAAAAATCAACTTAGAAAAAAATTGTGATAGCATCAGAAGAGATAGAACAGAAAAGTTCATTGGAAAGTAAAAGTGGATAGTGTATCAAAAATGAGAAAGTATCAAAACAAAATGTTGCTGAAAGCTCAAGCATGATAAAATTTGAAAAGAGTAAGTCAATTACAGGTCACTTGTGACCTTTCTGACAAGAGTTTTAGTGATGTGAGAGAGGTAGAAGCCTGATTGCAGTAGGATGAATGGAATCTGAGGAAAACTATGGACCTTCCTGCCTAAAAGATGCATATACACACATATACATAAAATAATTACCTCCATTTCAAGGAGTCTGTGTACTTCTTGAAGCCTATTTATCAATGCTACTATAATAAGGCTTAGCACAGAATATTATCATGGGATCTTGATTATGAAGATGAGATGAGACAGCAGTAACTAAAATGAGGAAAATGTTGTGAAATATTTAAAGTTTTAATGCATTTTTAATGGGAGAATTTGAGCATACTTATAAACTTTTAGACAAGAGCAAATAAGGAGGAAGTGTTGTAAACGTATGATACAGAAGAAATAAGTAAAAATCAAGGTTACTATTACAGAGAAGATAGGAGAGGACAAAAGCAAGAACAAAGACAGAGTGTAATAAACAAGGATATCCTCTTCTTGTGAGACTGAAGGGAATAATTTGATGGCAGGTGCAGCTCTAAATAAACCTATATATGTATGAATAGGAAATTGTTCCACTTCATTGCCATTAGACTCAGTTGTCTCAATGAAGAAAGAAAAGTATCTATGGAATGGGAGAGAAGATAAAGAGACAGAAGAGGTTTATTCTGAGAGTCAGGTAATCTTTTATCCCAGGTGTTTTCATTGAACAAATGATTTGAGAATTACATGATTCAGGCATTATGCTAAGAGAAAAAATTAGAACATAGTCCTGACCTTGGAAGACTTCACAGCATAAAGTAACAATAGAACCAAGTTCCCTCACATTGATAGTGGCTGCCTAAAATATCAGGATGGGAAGGATTATGAAGCCAGACCTCGACTCAACAGAAAGGAATATCTGTCATAGAAAGGGAGAAATGCTACATATATGCCATCACTTTTACACGTGCAGCATTTTATTACTCTCAGATTAATTAAAGCCATAATCACATATAATATCTTACAAAGTGAGTAGTTTAGGAGATCTTAATTTTATTTCAAATGTATCTTACTTTTGAAATAAAAAACTTCCATAAGCTTACTTCTTCTGTGAAGTAATATATCCTGTTTTGTTCTAAATGTACCTCTTTCAAAACAAATGGGACCCTGTATTCTAGCATTCCTTGTCTTGATTATATGAATTTTAATCAGATATCTGAATTCTCAATCTTTCCAAAGAAGTCTCCACATTTTTCTCTCTTATACATAATCCCTGCAATCCCTTTTGTGAATAGTTTACATAATAATAGGAATATTGTGATTATAAAAACAAATAAACACCCCTTTCTTATTCATGTACCTGTGAGATAATGCATGGGCAGCATATAGCACTTAATAAATACAGACCATTCTAATTATAATTTTTTTTTGCAGAATATAAAAGGTTTAATACAAATATTTAGGGAAGGAATAAATAAGCAAATAAAAAAGAGATTTAATTAACATTTGTTAACACCAATAGAACAGAGCCTGAGATGGGGCTAGAAATCAACATTAATGTCTTTTTCTCTTTTCCCAAAAAATAATGTATTTTTTTTGCAATGTTGCATTCAGATTATTAAGCGATTTTGATATCAAGCTTGCTTGGAGCTCAGAATACTGATGTATCTGAATCATTAAAATATCCAAGAGAAATGTGTACAAATATACTTGGGAGATTTTTTTTAAACATTTTTTCTTGAATGTGGATAAGGCAAAAGAGTTTTCCATTAAGATAATATTCACATTTGAAATGTCGATAAATTCTTATTCATACATACATATTCAAATTAAAAAAATTATTTATATATAGATACATAAATAATTTTTAGAGTTTAAGAAATAATTTATGATTCACACACCATTGGAAATGATCACAGAAACAGACACAACCCATGAGAAACTGAAAGAACCATTGCTTCTTCAACAATAGAGATGTTTTCAATTTGTTGGCAGAAGCCTTTTGCTCAGTGACAAATTACATTATGGACTTCTTTTTAGCTAATCTCTTGGGTTTTTATTCTTCTTATCATTATTATTATTTTTAAACTGTGTAAGGAATACTGCAAGCTATGCAGCCTTTCTTTAAGCAATGTTCAAAGGCAAGACATCCAATAAGATTTGTAAACCTACTATCCATAATTTTAAATTTGGATTTGACTGTAGAGTCATTATAGCAGGCAAGTTTGCTGATTGCAACAGAATATGCATGGCTAATTAATATGAATGGAAATTTCAATAAGAATAGCTTTCTGCTTGTTTGTAACTACTCTACCAGAGTTTTCTTGAAGAGTTTTTGTTGTTGACATTCAAAGGATCTCTTCCTTTACGTTTTAGCCTCTCTATGAACACATAGTATTCTGTATTATATTCATCCATTGATAAGGATTTCTTTTTCCTTAAAGTCTCTGGCATCTTGGACTTCTTTTTTTATTTTTCTTTACATTCTTTAATTATAATTTTTATTATAAAATTTTTCTACCTTGTTTGATATTTTCCTTTCTTCCCAGGGCTTCTTCCTCTTCTTATCCCCCTTTAATACTCTTATTAATTTGATGTAGACCCATCAGTAGACCCCCACTAGCATTGCTTTAGTTGTCCACCCTCTCCATGATCACATTCAGGATTGAAGGAGTTCCTGTGCTAGACTAGTTTGCATTTAAATGATCCGGAAAAATAAGCCAAAGGATTTAAAGTTTAGTCAGTATATCTAGTGAGAGTGCCATCCTAGCACTCTGAAATGGTACATGATAGTACTATGAAAAGAGTTCCAGGTGTGAGAGTGAGGTTGCCTGGATTCTAATTCTTGACTTGCTAAGTCACTTCACCCTAAATCTACTTCATCAACAGAAAATTATATTGAGAAATTGAGAGGTTAGGAATTGTCAGAATGATTTCTAAATTTGTTTCTCTTTGATTCATTCTCCAAATAACCTAGAATTGAGAGTCACCTGGGATCTAATTTAGGCTATACCATTATTTAGCTATGGTTCTCAAAAAAATCAAAATATCTTTGCATCACAATTTTATCATGTGAATATTATACAAATTAGAGGGGAGAAGCATATGAAAAGTTAAAGGAGGAAACCTCAGTAATGATAAGCTAATAAACCCAGTCTTCTCATTGCCCAGGACTTTGCCATACTGATCCTATGAAGTTCTTAAGAGACTGATGGCAACTAAATGAATTGGCATCATTACTTTATACATAGAAAATAGAATTGTTAATGGAACCAGATGTTTATATAAGCCTGACCAGTGAATTTTCTATAGACTCACAACTAAGTGAGTGAAAATATAATCAGAAGTCTGTTTGAAAATATGAAACTAGTTAGAATATTTGAATATTTGGTGGCATTTAACTAAGACAATCTGATATACTTTGTCAACAGAAGGCAAATGTTTATGGTAAATACCATTGATTAAGTCTTACTCTGTCCCAGGAGCTGAAGTTTCTATGAGATAACTTCTCATTTTTTCCTTCTGGTTCATTATGTGTTGTTTCCTCAGCATAGCTCTCAGCAGGCAACTTGTTTTCAAATTTGTGGAAAGCATCATACTGATTTTACCCTTTATTACAAATGGTAACTACAGGGTAAAATATTAAAACCTGCCATCACAGAATTTCTGTAGTTTTTGAATGAGATAATATTTTTACAGCACTTGATCTTGTTTAAGGTTATTGTTATAATATTGTCAGATATACTGTTATTTGGGACTGAGGAGAAAGAAAAGAAATAGGAGACAATATTTCCCTAACAGATCTTAAATTAATATTAATAATAATTATTGATAATACTGACTGAGATCTCATAATGTTCCATGCACCATGCTAAATACTTTGCATTTCATCTTCATGCCAACCATCTGAGAAAGGTACTCTTAATTATTGCTCTTTTACAGATGAGGAAAAATAAACCTAAATGGATTAAGAAAATTGCATAAAGTCACACAGCTAGTAAATGATAAAGCAAGAATTTGAATCTAAACAGTCTGATTCTGGAAAAGATAGTCAAAATGAACCCCCTGCATTTTGGGGGTCAGGGAAGACCTTGTTTGAGATAGAATAGTGGTATTAAAGTATTGTCCTGTTAACTATTGGAAACAAGAAAACGGCAAAGTAAAGTCATTTCTAACTCAAAAATGTTTTCAAAAAGAAGGAAATTCACAATTTTAGTTTCAGTCCCAGACTCCAATTAGTTTGCTCTGTGACAGGCAGGCTATTTTTATCTTTCAAATTTACAAAGTTTCAATTACTGATTACAATTTACAAAAGACCTGTTGATGGCTTTAGACAAGTGTCCAACATGTGTCCTAAATGTTTACACTTAATGAATTTGGGAACTGTCATCTGTCTTTATATGACTAAAATATGCCTTAAGCGGTGATAATACTGCTCATTACAACTAAACAATATTTAAATCACTTAAATTACTTCCTTGTGATCAAGTTTTTAGAGGGGCCATTGCCAAGAGGATGTTTTTACAGGTAGATGATATGAAGGAGAAATGGGCCACCACAGGATGCTAACCAAAAACTTTGTAGCCAAAAGTGCATAAATGATGATAGAATTATTCCTGTCTCAGCGCTTATTGAACTATTAGCTCTTTTAGGGAAGAGTCCATGTCAAGTTATATTCTTTGCTTCTTATAACATGTAATGTAGTACTTGGTACATAGTAAGTGTTCAATAAATATATATTGAATAAATGAATGAAGACAAAATAGTGAAAATATAAATGTCTATTCAAACCCATTACCCATTTTTATATTGTTTTTTTCTTTTCATTAAATTATAAGAGTTCTCTATATATCCTGGATACTAGACTCTTACTTGATATATAACGTGCAAATATTTTCTCCCATTCTATGGGTTGTCTTTTCACCTTACTCATAATGTCTTTCAACGCACAAAAGTTTTTAATTTTGATGAAGTTAAATAAGTCCAATTTTATCTATTTTTTTCCTTTTGTTTCTTGTGCTTTTGGTGTCCTATATAAGAATCCATTGCCAAATATAAGGTCAAAAAGATTAGGTAGACAGATGATTTCTCTTGCCTAATTGCCCTAGCTAGAACTTTGAAAATAGAAGTGAATAGAAGTGGTAAGAGTGCACATCCTTGTCTTCTTCCTGATCTTAGAGTATGATGCTAGCTGCAAGTTTGCCATACATGGTCTTTATTATGTTGAGGTACATTCTTTTTATACCTAATTTGTTAAGAGTTTTTATTATGCACTCATATTGAAATTTGTCAGATGTTTCTTCTGCATCCTTTAAGATGTTCACATAATTTTTGTTCTTCATTCTATTAATGCAGTATATCACATTTGTAGATTTTTACAGATTTGCATATGTTAAATCAAACTTGCATCCCAGGGGTTAAATCCTACTTGATCAAGGTGAATGTTCCCTTTAATGTACAATTGGATTTGGTTTGCCAGTACCTTGCTGAGAATTTTTCCATCTGTGTTCATCAGAGATGATGTCTCCTTTTCTTTTAGTGTCCTTGTCTGGCTTTGGTATCAGGGTAATGCTAGCCTTGTAAAATGAGTTTGGATGCATTCCTTCTTCAGTTTTTTTGGAAGAGTTTGAGAAGGATTTGTATTAGATCTTTAAATGTTGGATAGAACTCAGTAATGAAGCTATCAGGTCCCAAGCTTTGCTTTGATTTGAGATTTTATTACTGATTCAATCTCCTTACTCATTGTTATTCTGTTCAGATTTTCTTTTCCTTCGTGATTCTGTCTTGTTAAGTTATATGTGTCTAGGATTTTATTCATTTCTACTAGGTTATCCAATTTGTTGGTGTATAGTTGATTATTGTAGTCTTTTATGATCCTTTGTAATTTTTTGTAGTATCAGTGTATGTAATGTCTCCTCTGGCATTCCTGATTTTATTTATTTGAGTCTTCAACTCTTTTTCTTATTTAGTCTAAAATTTCTTTTTATTTTCAAAAAACAAACTTTTAGTTTCATTAATTTTTATATTGTTTTTCTAGTCTCTATCTTACTTATTTCTGATCCTTATTATTTCCTTTCTTCTATTAACTTTGAGCCTAGTTTGTTCTTGTTTTTCTAGTTTCTTGAGGTACAACATTAGGTTGTTTATTTTAGATCTTTCTTATCTTTTGATATAGGCGTTTACTCTTATAAAATTTCCTCTCACTACTGCTTTTACTACATCTCATAAGATTTCATGTGTTGTGCTTCCATTTTAATTTATTTCAAGATATTTTTAAGTTTCCCTTTTGATTTCTTTTTGGTCAAAAGAAATGGTTGTTTAGGATCATGCTGCTTAATTTCCATGTATTTATAATTTTCTGAAATACTTTTTGTTATTGATTTCTAGTGAAAATAATTACTATGTAAGTAATCTATGTTGGTTTTTTTCCATTTTCATTTGTTTCAAGGAATTTTTTAAACTTCTTAATTTCTTCATTACCCATTGGTCATCCATGAACACATTGTTAAATTTCCATGTATTTGTACATTTTCCAAAGTTCCTCTTGTAATTGACTTATAGTTTTATTCCATGTGATCAAAGAAAATACTTGATATGATTTCAACTTTCTTAAATTTGTTCAGACTTATTTTGTGGCCTAACATATGATTTATGCTAGAGAGTGTTCCATGTGTACTTGAGAAAAATCTGTCTTCTGTTGCTATAGACTGGAATGTTCTGTATATATCTATTAGATTCACTTGGTCTAAAGTATAGTTTAAGTCTGATATCTCCTTATTGATTTTCTGTCTGGATGATCTGTCCATTGCTGAAAGTGGAGTACTAAAGTTCCCTACTATTTTATTGCATTTATTTTTTTAATTTCAGAGTATTACAGGAGTACAAATTCTTTGGTTATATAAATTGCCTTTGCACCGCATGACAAACGTGCCCATCCCCCAGACAGCTTGCACTGCATCTGTTAGGTGTGGATTTATCCATCCCCTCCTCCCTTCTCCCACCTGCCCCATACCTTATGAATGTTCTTTCCCATATGTTCATGTTAGTGTTGATTAGTTAGTACCAATTTAGTGGTGAGCACAAGTGCTGTTTGTTTTTCCATTCTTGTGATACTTCACTTAGAAGAATGGGCTCCAGCTCCATCCAGGATAATACAAGAGGCAGTTGGTCATTTTGTTAATGGCTGAGTAGTACTCCATGGTATACATGAGTGGATTAATGGATATCATTACATGAGTGGATATCAACACATGAATGGATTAATAAAATGTGGCACACTTTATTAATCCACTCATGTATTGATGGGCCCTTGGGTTGTTTCAACATCTTTGCAATTGTGAATTGTGCTGCCATAAACATCCTAGTGCAGATGTCTTTTTCATAGAATGTCTTTTTTTCTTTTGGGTAAATGCCCAGTAATGGGACTACTGGCTCAAACGGTAGTTCTACATTTAGCTCTTTGAGGTATCTCCATACTGCATTACAGAGAGGTTGTACTAGTTTGCAGTCCCACCAGCAGTGTATGAGTGTTCCTATCTCTCTGTATCCATGCCAACATTTGTTTTTTGGGGACTTTTGATAAAAGCTATTCTCACAGGAGTTAAGTGATATCTCATTGTGGTTTTGATTTGCATTTCCCTGATGATTAGAGATGTTGAGCATTTTTTCATACGTTTCTTGGCCATTAGTCTATCTTCTTTTGAAGTCTCTGTTCATGTCCTTTGCTCACTTTCTAATGAGGCTGTTTGATTTTTTCTTGCTGATTTTCCTGAGTTCTATATAAATTCTATTAATAGTTATTAGCCCTTTATCAGATGTATAGCATGCGAACATTTTCTCCCATTCTATAGGCTGTCTATTTGCTCTCGTGATAGTTTCATTGGCTGTGCAGAAGCTTTTTAATTTGATCAGGTCCCATTTATTTATTTTTGTTGATGCTGTGATTGCTTTTGGGGTCTTCTTCATAAATTCTTTGCCTAGGCCAATGTCTATAAGTTTTTTTCCAAAATTTTCTTCCGGGATTCTTATGGCTTCATGCCTTAGATTTAAGTCTGTTATCCATTATGAGTTGATTTCTATGCAAGGTGAGAGGCGTGAATCCTATGTCAGTGTTCTTCATGTGGCTATCCAATTTTCCCAGCACCATTTATTGAATAGTGATTCTTTTTCCCCAGTGTATTTTTTATCTGCTTTGTCAAAGATCAGATGGCTATATGAGGATGGTTTTATATCTGGGTTCTCAGTCCTGTTCCATTGATCAATGTCTCTGTTCCTGTGCAAGTATCATGCTGTTTTGGTTACTATAGCTTTGTAGTATAGCTTGAAGTCTGGCAAATTGATGCCTCCCAATTTGTTCTTTTTACTTAGGGTTGCTTTGGTTATATAGGGTTTTCTCTGGTTCCATACAAAGCATAGAATTATTTTTTCTATGTCTGCAAAAATGATGTTTGTATTTTAACAGGGATTGCATTGAATCTGTATATCACCAGCATCATACTGAATAGGGAAAAATTGAAAACATTTCTGCTTAGAACTGGAGGCAGACAAGGTTGCCCTCTATTACCACTTCTATTCAACATAGTGCTGGAAGTCCTAGCCAGAGCAATCAGACAAGAGAAGAAAATAAAGGGCATCCAAATGGGGACAGAAGAGGTCAAACTATCAGTCTTTGCTGATGATATAATCTCATATCTAGAAAACCCCAAAGATTCTGCCAAGAGACTACTGGAATTGATAAACAAATTCAGCAAAGTCTCAGGTTACAAATCAAGGTATGCAAATCAGTATCATTCACATATGCCAACAACTGTCAAACTGAGAACCAAATCAAAGACTCAATACCTTTAACAATAGCAACAAATAAAATAAATACCTAGGAATATATTTAACTAAGGAAGTGAAAGACCTCTACAGGGAGAACTATGAAACACTAAGGAAGGAAACAGCAGATGACATAAACAGATGGAAAACTATACCATGCTCATCGATCTGCAGAATCAACATTGTTAAAAGTTTCCTACTATTTTGTCTTACAGTCTATCTCTCCCTTAATATCTATCAATATTTGCTTTATATATTTAGGTGCTCCAATGTAGAGTGCATATATATTTACAATTGTTATATTCCTTTGATGTATTGACCCCTTTATTACTATGTAATGACCTTCTTTGTCTTGTTTTCCAGTTTTCCAGTCCATTTTATCTAAGTATAGCTACTCCTGCCTCTTTTGGTTTCCATTTGCTTAGAATATCTCTTTTCACATTTTTCAATTTCAATCTATGCCTGCCCTTATAAGTTAAGTCAGTCTCTTATAGGCATCATACAATAGGGTCTTGATTTTTAGCCATTGAGCCATCCTATATCCTTTGATTAGAAAATTTAATCCATTTACATTGAAGGTAATTACTGATAGGCAAAGACATACTGCTGTCATTTTTTAATTGTTTTCTGGCTGTTTTGTAGATTCTCTGTTCCTTTCTCCCTCTATTGATATCTTCCTTTCTAATTAGATGATTTTTTCTAATGATGTTTTGATTTTTTACTTTCTATCTCCCTTCTTTGTATCTACGTTAGGTTTTTGCTTTGTGGTTACCATGGTGCTTACATAAAACATCTCATAAAAGTCTATTTTAAGCTGATTACATCTAAACTCTGATCACACATGGGGCTGGCCTGATGTTGGGGCAGGTGTGGAACTTGGGTCTATGGGACTGGTATGGGGCCTTGAATTGCTAATTCTGGCTGGCTTGGTGCCCAGAGCCATGGGGGCTGGCCTGAAGGACTAGCCTGGAGGTTTGGTATGTGGATGCTGGCCTGGAAGCTTGAAATACAAGGGTGGCCTGGGTCCCAGGGCTGTGGAGGTAATCCTGGAACATGGATCCACAGGGATGGTCCTGGGGCCTGGGTTCATAGGAGCTGATTCAGCACTGGGGTCTACAGGGATGGACCTGGACCCAGGATCTGCTGGAACATGGGGCCACAGGGACCAGTTTCAAGGGTAGTGCTTTAGGGACTGATAGCCTGGAGCCCATTTATGAGTGCCAGCCTTGTGTGTCAGCTCAGTGGTATCAGTCTGGTGCTGGGGTAAGCTTAAAGCCTGGGGCTGTGGACTGATCTGGTTCTGGGCTGGTCTGGAATCTAGGGTGGCCCTGGAGTCTGTATCCACAGAGTCTGGCGGGGAGGCTGAGTCTCATGGTGCCAGCCTGATAACTAGGGCTGAATGGGCTGGACAGGGGCAAGATGGGCCTGAAGCCTGGGGCTATGGGAGCCAGCCTAGTGCTGGGGGTAGTTTGGAGCCTGTAGCTGCCAATGCCACCCTGTCCTTGAGCAGACCTGGAGACTGAGTCTGTGGTGGCTGGCTTGGTGCTGGGGCAGGCCTAAAGTCCTGGGCCATTGGGGCTTGCCTGGTACTGGAGCCAATCCAGAGCCTGAGGCTGCTGGGGTTGACCTGGCAGTGGGACATGCCCTAAGACTGAGTCTGCCAGGTGAGTGTGGAGCCTGGAGCTATGGGATCTGACCTGGCACCAAGGTGTGCTTAGAGGCTGAGTTCACAATTACCAGTCTGGAATCTGAGGCCTTGAGGGAGTTTACACAGTACAGTGGTCTGAGGAAAAGTATGCTACTCACTTTCTGCTTCCCCCATGTGGAAGGTCTCTCTCCATCATGTGCTACCGAGGGGTTGGGGGAGAGGTGATTCATATAATGTAAAACTATCCTTCCTACCCTCTTCAGTGTGTCTTTTCTTATTTCTGTGCTACACTCACTCAGATGCTGTAATCTCTTGCCTGATTTTCTTAACTCTTGTGAAGGTATTTTTGCATGTGGGTGCTACAGGGGAACAAGTAGCACCTACTTGTTGGAAAATCCTATTTTGCCTTCTTGCTGAAAGCCAGAGCAGGACTCAGCTGTTGGTCACTTTGTCTTCTTGAATAGCATCATAAGTGAGTATCTGAGTACACTCTTTCAAGACACTAATTCTCTTCACAACTAGAATTGTCCAGCCTAGAGTTTAACTCACATTATTAGATTTATTTTACTTCAGTGATTTTATTCTTTATTACAAAGATGTTAGTTTTTTATAACTTGCTATTACAGTGTCATTTCTGTTTTCATTTTCGATTATATTTTTCTTTTTCAACTAATACAGCTATTTTTATCTCTTCAAGGATGAAACCAATACATTCTATCGTCTTACTATTATCTTCCTATTTAATAAAATTGATTTCATCTGGAATAAATTTGTTTTAATTATTGCCTGACTCTTTTAGTATTATTTCATGTGATTTACAACTGTTGTTTACATACTCATTTTGAGTGTTTATAGTTTTTCTCTATATATCCCCTTCTGTCTTTGTATGTATCCCTCCCTTCCTAGTCATCTCTGCATTTGCCTCTGTGTGGCCCTTAGATCCTCAGTGCAGAACCATGTGTTATGATCATTTTTAAAATTTCCAGTCTTATGGTGATATTGAATATATTTCCAATTTCCACATATGAACCAGTGGAGGGCTTGGTTTACTTCCTAGGACTTTATTTATTCCATATACCCACAGCTTCCAATAAAGCAGGTATAATGTCAGTAAGCTTCTCAGCATACCTTCATTGCAAGGGGCACTATTTGATTTCTTGGCTTCAAGCAGTATCTATATCTCAGCTGTAGATCTTCATTCTTTCTTTATTCTGCAGAAACCTGTCTCTCATAGTCAGAGGATTTAGCTTCACTCTCTACTTTGTGTCCCTATTCCATTTGTTGTCATAAGGAAGTTTATTTTACTTTCAATTATAAATATGATTTTTAATTTCAGTTTTATGATTTATATTTGTTACCTGTTTGATGAAGAAAGGCTTTGTCACAACATGAACTTGTGGTGCCATTTAAAATGCGTATTCTTATTTACTCTTAAACCTGTTTCCATCTGATTTCTACCCCCATAAATTCACTCTGAAAATGCCATTAGCAAGGTATCTGACGCTTTTGTGTTGCTGAAAACAACATTGTTATGTCTTCATCTTCCTAAATCTCTCAGCAACATTCAAATATTTTTGTCACTCCTTTTTTTTTTCTTTCACTACATACATGCTGATTTTCTACTCTCTAACTACTCCTCTAGCTCTATCTTTGGCTGTTCCTTCTCCAGAACATCTCTATCATGTTGAAATTCCTTAAGATATAATTCTGGATTTTCTTCTCTGCCCTATCCATAGTCTTTCTAGGTGTTTTCAGTAATTTCCATACCACCAATTACTAACCATCTGAAAATTAGTTTTCAATGTATATCTTTAGCCTAGACATTTCTCCTGGGCTCAAGATGCTTATATGCAATATCTATTTTACTATCAGGTATGTGTGCCATACAGATATTTCAAATGGGATGTCACAATTAAGCTGTTGATTTCCTCCAAATTTGTTCCTCTTCCAGTCTTACTCATCTCAGTAAACAATGGCACCATTTCTTGCTCAAGCCAGAAAATGTGGAGGCATCCGTGTTTCTATCTTTTTCCTCATAGTTCATATCATACATACACACACATGCATATATCTCTAACTCATCACAAAATCCTGGTGATCCTACCTCCAAAATATCTCTTAATCCATCTACATTTCTCCATATCCACTGTCACACTTTAGTACAGGTTACTCTTTTCTCATATCTAGGTTGCCATGATAGCCATCAAATTGTCCTTCCATTTCTATTCCTCTATTCCCACCAGTCCACCATAATCCAGTCTATACAAAGTAACCAGAGTGATCTTTTTGTTATAACAATGCAAATCTAATCATGTTACCTTTCTGATTAAAACCTTCAATGTTTTCAAATGCACTTAGAATAAAATTTAAAAGCCTTACAATGACCTACAAACCCTAAATAACCCTGCTCCTAACTAACTCTCCAGTTTTACTTAGAACCATTCATTCATTATATCCCCAATAGCCATGTTTAGCTCCAAAGAGAAAACTGCGTCAGGGCTTTACTGCTTGCTCTACAATGCTCCTTCAAGGTTTTTCTACCCAGGTATTTGCATGACCACTTCTTGTCATTCAGATCTCAGTTTATATGACATTTGTGCATGAAGCCCCTTTATGACCATTTTAAATAATTCCTCTACACTATTCTCCCATAAAGACTCTTTTTTTTCCTTCCTAACATTTATCAAAGGCTGTTATTATTGGGTTTATACATTTATTTATTTAGAAAATATTCCAGTCTTGTTCTTAGTTTTTACTAGACCCATACTGATCTCTAGCACTAAAATACCTAACAGGTCCTGTAGTTTGAAAGCAAATAGTTTATGATTTATCATTCAGATAGATTAAAAAAAAAGAAGCTAATGGAGAAGCCCAATGTGATTCTCCAACCCCAGATTGGAGATTCTTGGAGAGGAGGTATTCTCACTTTCCTGGGAGACTTGCATACAAAGAAAATAAAACTTTACATTCCTGTTATCAAGTACTATCTTCTACAGAGAACATTCTTTTTATTAAAAATTTTCAAATCATTGAACATTACTACATTAGAAAATGTTGCATACATGGCTGGATTCAACATTATGTACTAAGTTTTGTTTGGGAAAAAATGCCCTTTGGATTCAAAAGACTATGCTTTTGTTATTACACACACACACACACACACACACACACACAAACACACTCGGCATCTCTAAGAACTAAATTTAAATTATTATTCTTCTTCTAACAGGTTCTTACAAAAACTTAATGGTACTTAACCTAGTCAATGATTTCCCAACATTTTCATTACTGTGATTAAAATACCTGGCACACATGGCTTGAAGGTCAGTCAGTACTAGCCTATAAGCTGTGCAAAGGATATAGAGCAGAGATCTATATGTGGATACTTTGGGTTTAATTGTCCTTTGAATAACATTTCAATGGCAATTAAATGGTGCAGCTGTTTGTAATCAACTTAGTACCATGATCTCTTGAGAGTGTATGATATGTAACTGCTGATGAATTTGCATTCAAGTTGGTCTAAATCAGGTTAGTTTCTTTTAAAACTAATGTGTTCTGTAAAGGCAAAATATAAATTATGTGTTCAAACTGCCTGTGATTTGAGAGTAATGTCATTCTTGAATTCCTTTTATTCTTGAATTCCTTCCCCCTCATCTTTCTGCTTAAAACAAGGTACTTAAGAGAAGTTTCCATATAGTTAAAAAAGATGCTATCTGCAATAGGCTTAGTTCCCAGTTGAAGAGATGAACTTAAATGAATTACATATGTTCTTTCAACTGGTCCTTCCTGTGACCAAAAGATTACATTTGCCATATGCTTTGGGGTAAGGGGAAATATAGCATAAATAAAGAACTATAAATGAAAGCTGTTACTAAGGCTGAATGTGAACAAAGCCTCCATAACTCATTGAAGGAAAGAAACTGGTGCTTACTCAACAGAAGCTTCTAAAGCATCTATGATAAGAGAAAGGATATTTAAAATGTCTACAAATGTCATATATATGATCCATCTGTATAATTCAATGGCAATTGCCATCTGAGTGGTTATGACTAACCTTTGTTAATCAGTAAAACCTGTGAGTAAATATTTTTGATATTCTCATTTAGAATAGAAGCTAAGAGAAATAAAGTGACTTGTACAGCATCACACAGCTACAAGAGGCAAAAACTGAACTCAAACCAGGTCTGTTTGACTCCAAAGCTAGACCTCTTAGTGTCTCTACTTTATAACCTCCGTAAGCTTTATAACTTCCTTTAGATTATGTTTTCTTCTCACAAACACAAAACTAAAGTAGACAAGAAGCAAGTATAAGGATTCATTTTGGAAACTATTACATTATGCCAGGTTTTGAATTAGAATGATGGCAGTAATAATGTTAAATTTGAAAAATGAGCAATGCTACTGGAAAGGAAGAGTACTTAGCAAGCCATTTATCATGGAAGGAATGGGATTAGTCAATGATCTATGGGATGATGATAGGGTCATGAGCACAAATAGGGAGGTCAAAAAAGGAATCTGAAAAAAACATATTAAAATGGCCCTTAAACATATGAAAAGAGGTTCATCTCATATAATTAAAGAAATGTAAATTAAAACAATACAGATACTGAGCTATCAGATCAGAAACAATTTAAAAAAATATGCCAAGACTTCAGCTTTCAACCCTGACATATGAAAGGCCTTGGAAGTTGTCACTCTCATCTTTATAGCAAGAAAAAACTGGTAAAGTAAAATCAATGACTTTTTTTTGGACCCATTAGAGAATTGAAGTAGCAGGGCAGTCCAGCATCTGGAAATCTAGAAACACAAGAGAATCCAGAGTGTTATAGCTACTCTTACCTAAAGCAAGAGTAGCTAGAATCATAAAATGGTAGGACCACTGAAAGGATAATTTTAACCAGATCATAGATGCTGAATGAAGAGTTGAAATGGGAGTGAGAACCTCCTGGCAGCCCAGCTATAGGGAACCCCTACAAATTAATGGATTTTACCACCAGGAATCCCCTTAGGTTCTCACAGTGAGGAACCTGAGGAGTTCTTCTCCCGGTTCTAGCAGGCAAAGGAGAAGAGTAATCACTGAAATACTCCTAGGGTTCTCCACAACAAAGACCTGCTCTGCAGGGAAAAGACTTTACCAGAGCCTTATCCTAGCCGGCAAAAGGATATTCCTCTCACTCCAATCCACTCAAGTCTTCCTGTCTCAACAAAGGACAGTGTGAAAAAAGGTATACATACTACTGAAGAAATACTAGTGAGAAAACAATATACCACTAAAATGCTGACATGAAATGCTGACTCCTAGAATTGATAAATAAATTCAGTAAAATCTCAGGTTGCAAAATTACTATACACAAATCAATAGTATTTCTATATGCTAGTAACAGCCAAGCTGACAACTGAATCAAGAATTCTGTACCATTTACAATAGCTGCAAAAAATGAAATAAAATAACATACTAGGAATACACTTAACCAAGGAGGTGAAAGATCTCTACAAGGTAAACTAAATAACACTGATGAAAGAAATAGATGAGACAAATAAATGGGAAAACATTCCATACTCATGGATTAGAAGAATCAATATTGTTAAAATGTTCATACTGCCCAAAGTGATTTACAAATTCAATGCAATTCCCATGAAAATATCAATGTCATTTTTCACAGAACTAGGAAAAGCAATCATACATTTCATGTGGAATCTACAAAGAGCCTAAAGCCAAAGCAATCCTAAGCAAAAACAACAAATCTGGAGGCATCACATTACCTAACTTCAAATTATACTCCAATGATATAGTAACCCAAACAGCATGGTACTGGTATAACAATAGACACATAGATCAATGGAAAAGAACAATGAACCCAGAAATAAAACCATACATCTACAACCAACTGATCTTTGACAAAGTAGACAAAAACATACAGTGGGGAAAGGATCCCTCATTTAATAAATGGTGCTGGGAAAACTGGAGAGCCACATGCAGAAGAATGAAACTGGATCTCTTTCTCTCATCATACACAAAAATTAACTCAACATGGACTAAAGACTTAAATGTAAGACCTGAAACATAAAATCTAGAAGAAAACTTAAGAAAAACTGTTCTGAACATTGGCCTAGGCAAAAAATGTATTACTAGGTCCACAAAAGCAAATATAAGAAAAGAAACAATAAATAAATAGGACTTAATTAAATTAAAAAGTTTCTGCATAACAAAAGAAATAATCAACAGCGTAAATAGGCAATCTATAGAATGGGAGAAAATATTTGCAAAAAAGATATAAAAATGGAGATAAGCATAAGAAAAGATGCTCAACATTATTTGTCATTAGTATATTGCACATTTAAACAATAATGTGATACCACTAAATACCTATTAGAACGACTAAGCTCCTATAACTCAGGAGAAAAAACATAAGTAAACCAATTTAAAAATGGGCAAAGGAACTGAATAGACATTTCTCCAAAGAATACATACAAGTAGCCTGCAGACACATGAAAAGATGTTCAACATCACTAATCATCAAGGAAATGCAAATCGGAACCACAGTGAGATATCGCCTCACACTTGTTAGGATGGCCATTATAAAAAAAAAAAAAGAAAGAAAGAAAAGGTAGCAAGTATTGGCAAGGAGGTGGGTGGAGAAAAGGGAACTCTTATACATTGTTAGTGGAAATGTAAATTGGTACAGCCACTATGGAAAATGGTATGGAGGCTTCTCAAAAATTTAAAAATAGAAACTACTATATAATCCAGCAATCTCACTTCTGGTTATATATCCAGAGGAATTGAAATCAGTATGTCAAATATATATCTGCATTCTGATATTCACTGCAGCATGATGTACAATAGTCAAGATATGGAAGTAACCTAAATGTATACTGACAGATGAATGGATAAAGAAATTGTGATATATATACATACCATGTAATATTATTCAGATCTGCAAAAGAAGGAAATCCTACCATTTCCAACAAAATGGATGAACCTGAAGGACATTATGCTATGCGAAATAAGTCACACAGAGGACAAATACTACGTGATGCCACTTACATGAGGAATCCAAAATAGTTAAACTCATAGAAGAAGAGAGTAGGATGGTGGCTGCCTGGGGTTGGGGGGAGGGAGAAATGGGGAGGTATTGGTTAAAGTATACAAAGTTTCAGTTATGCAAGATAAATAAATCCTAGAGATATATTTTACAACATAGTGCTTACAGTTAAAATACTGTACTGTATACTTAAAATTTTGCTAAGAGAGTTGATCTTATGTTAAGTGTCCTTATCACAAAATACTACTACTACTTCTACTAGTACTAATAATAAATAGGAAAGGTAGGAGAAACTTTTGGAGGTGAGGGATGTTTATGACATAGATTTTAGTAATGGTTTCACAGGTGTATACTTATATCCAAACTTACCAAATTGTATATATTAAATATATACAGATTTTTGTGGGCCAATCATACCTCAATAATGCATTTTTGTTAAAAAAAAGAATGGCTACATTTTTTTAAAAAAACTAATAAAATCAATTGTTGGTGAAAATGTAGAAAAGAGTAATTCTTATTCATTGCTGGTGGGAATACAAAATGTTATAACCACTTTAGGAGACAGTAGGGTTTTTTGTCCATTTTTTTTCTTTTTTTTATTTCAGCATATTATAGGGGTACAAATGTTTAGGTTACATATACTGCCGTTGCTTCCCTCCCCCCCAATCAGAGCTTCAAGCGTGTCCATCCCCCAGACGGTGCTCATCGCACTCATTATGTATGTATATACCCATCCTCTCCTCCCCACTCCCATCTGCCTGACGCCCGATGAATCTTATTCCTATATGTGCACTTAGGTGTTTGTTGATCGGTTAAAACCAATTTGATGGTGAGTGAGTACATGTGGTGCTTATTTTCCATTCTTGGGATACTTCACTTAGTAGAATGGGTTCCAGCTCTATCCAGGAAAATACAAGAGGTGCTACATCACCATTGTTTCTTATAGATGAATAGTACTCCATGGTATACATATAGCACATTTTATTGATCCATTCATGTGTTGATGAGCACTTGGGTTGTTTCCACATCTTTGCAATTGTGAATTGTGCTACTATAAACATTCGAGTGCAGATGAGAAGACAGTAGTTTTTACGAAGCAAAATATAGTCTTACTACACAAACCAGCAATCATACTCCTAGGATTTTACCAATTGAGTTGAACGCTTATGTCCACACAGAGACCAGCTCCTGAATATTTATAGCAGATTTATTCATAAGCACCAAAAATTGGAAGCAATCAAGATGTCTTTAGATAGGTAAATGGAAAATTGTATTTTGGTATATTCATAGAATGAAATATTATTCAGCAATAAAATCAGTTATTAAGCCAAGAAAAGACACAGATGAATCTTACATGTATCTTTCTGAATGAAAAGAAGAACCTGAAAAAGTTACATATTTTATGATTTTAATTATATGACATTCTGGAAAAGGCAAAAACCACAGGGACCAAAGTGGTTGGTAAAAGTGGTTGCAGGGACCAAAAGTGGTTTTTAATAGTGATTACTAGATCAGGGGCTCCAGGAATAGAGAGAGGGTTTAAAAAGTGAAGTACAGGGGATATTTTAGGGTGGTGAAACTATTCACTATGATTCTCTAAAGGTGGATGCATGCATTTGTCAAAACTATAGAACTTTACAACACAATGAGTGAACCTTGATGTATGCAAATTTTAAAAAATCATTTAGGAGTTCAGGGAATCCAAGAATGGAATGCAGAACATGACAAAACAATCTAAATTGTATTACAAATGTATGAAACAGACTTGTGTAAAAAGGTGGGGAGAAAGTGCTGGCTTAATCTTGGAAATGAATGGAGACTGTAAGACTAAAAAGAAACCATACACAAACACACACTGTACTCTAGTTAGCAAGATTGTTTCCCATGGAAATACAAGTTAACAATTCTGATCCTGGTATACATGGACTATAATTAAGCAACTAAGTAAATGGATGGTGGATGGTGGAAACTAAATTTCTCACTGTTGAAGACAGATAAGCAAGTGGAGGAGGCTATTATGATCCATGTGGTAATGAATTAGAGTTGGTGACATCAGTATGAACTCATGTTTAGGTTAATATAAATACAGATAGATAGGGAGATTATAGATGGCTAGATGGATGTGTATGTGTTAGTACACACACATATATGTCCTAACTCTGTCCATTGAGAGGGCCTAGAAGCAATAACATCCTAGGATCAAAGAGCTTACCTAGTACCCAGATCTTGGTTTCTAATACCATTCTTCAATAAAGGAACCAAGAGTCCTTGGAAAAATGGCTGATTCTAGGCCTAGGGCGGTAAATACACAAGATGAGTGTGGATCATTTTGCAGTGCCAGAAAGTAAGAAAATACTAAAACTAACAAACACACATATAAATAAACCCACAAAGATGGGACTATGTCAAAGGGGCACAGGAGCCCAGTGAAAGAGCAACAAACTGGAAAAATGTGAAATGCAGCTGAAACTGGAAACAAAATTGAACAAGATAAATAAAGTAGTGTGTTATTGTAATTCACAGTATGAAATAAATATCCATGGCTCATACTATTATAATTAAAGCAAATAAATAAATTAGGAAAGTAGGAAAATCTAATGTGCAGAAGAATTCCAGTAATTTATGTAGATACTTTGCCCTTAAGAAGGTAGAGTGTAATTCCCTATTTCTTAAGTGTGGACTGTGCATAATAACTGTCTTTCAATAGTACAGTATGGAAAAGGGATAAGAGTAATGTACAGTGGAGAAACCTAACAAACACTACTTCAGCAAGATGATCAAGGTCAATATTGACAATAATAAATCATGTTGATAGTATATCGTCTTGATATAATGTGATGGGAATGGCACTTTATTCCTGTGATCTCTTTCTTTTTCATTTCAGCATATTATGGGGGTACAAATATTTAGGTTACATATATTGCCCTGCCCCCCCTGAGTCAGAGCTTCAAAGTGCTCCTGTGATCTTACTACCAAAAACCTATAATCCCAATCTAACCATGAGAAAAACAGACAGATTCAAACTGAGAGAACTTCTATAAAATACCTGGCCAGTACTCTTCAAAATTCTTAAGGTCATCAAAACAGCAAATTTTGAGAAACCATCACAGTGTAAAGGAGACTAAGAATACATGATGATTTAATGGAATGATTTATTGTTGATAAGATCCTAGGACACAAAAAAGAATATTAGAGAAAACCAATGATAGATGAATAAAATATGGACATCAGTTAATGATACTGTATCAATATTGGTTCATTAATTGTAAGAAATGGGTCATAATGTGAGATATTAATAAAAGAAACTGGGTGTGGCATATCTGAGAATTTTCTGTACTATCTTCACAATTTTTCTGTCAATTTAAAACTCTTATAAAATATGTTAAAAAGTTTACTATAAAAATGAATGACGAGAAGGGGGTGGAGAAAGATGGCAGAATAGAAACCTCCAGCGATCCTGGAGAACACCAAATTCAACAACTATGCACATAAGCAAGCACCTTCAGAAGAACCAAAAATGAGGTGAGTGATCATACTACCTGGTTTTAAAATTTTATCCAGGAGAGAGGCACTATAGAGGGCAGAAAAGAATCTTGTGTTGCCTTCATCACACCCTGGCAGAGTCACGCCAGCATGACAAGTGGAAAGAGAATGTATGTGTACAGGAGAAGGAGTGTGAGGTGACTGTAGGACTTTGCACAGAAACTCAGGGCCACCATGGCACAGGGGAACACAGCACAGTGCAGAATACTGTCGATGCCCATGGAAGGAGCATTTAGACCAGTCTGGCCAGAGGGAAATCCTCTGCCTCCAAACCTGAGTTTCAGCTAGCCCCACCACTGGCTGACAAAAGGCAGCCAGGGGCCGGGACTAAATTTGAAAGGCAGTCAGGCCACAAGGGATGCAGTCCCTGGACAATTCCTGTGGCTGTGCTGGCTTACAGCCAGTGGACTTGGGGTACACATAACCCAGTGAGATGCCAGCAGCAGTGACCAAGCCAGTGCCTATGTCACCCCTTTTTCAACTCCAGGCAATACAGCTCAGGGAGAGTCTTCTTCCACTCGGGGAAAGGAAATAGAATAGTTTATAGGACTTTGTTTTGCAACCTGGGTACCAGCCTAGTCATAGTAAAATAAAGTACCAAACAAACTCCTGAAGCCCCTAAGTCCAGGCCTTCATTCCTGGATAGCATTTCCAGACCCACCCTGGGCCAGAAGGAAAACATGCTGCCCTGAAGGGAAGGACACAGGCCTGGCAGGATTCACCACATGCTGCCTAAAAAGCCCTTGGGCTTTGAATAAACATCACAGGTAGCCAGGTAGCAGTCACCATGGGCTTTGGTGAGACTGGGCTAGCTTCAGGTGTGATCTGGCCCTCGTAGCCACAAGGCAGTACCCATATTATGACTCCCACAACTCAAGCAGCCCAACACACAGTAAATGAAGAAAGTGAGAAACTATGCCTGGTAATCTAGGGAATTCTCCCATATCTTTCCCAAGTCCACCAAGGCTGTACCACCAGGAGTCTGCAAGAGCATTACTTGGCTTAGGGTATTACCAGTGCTGATACGACTGGAGTGATCAAAGACTTAGATCACAAGATTCAATTCCCTTTGAGTATCTGGAAAGCCTTCTCAAGAAAGATGAGTTCAAACAAGCCTAGACTACAAAGATTAAAATAAATACATAACTCTTCAATTCTCAGACATCTATGAACATCTGCAAGCATGAAGACCATCCAGGAAAATATGACCTAACCAAATGAACTAAATAAGGTACCAGTGATCAATCCTGGAGTGATGGAAATATGTAACCTTTCAGAAAAATAATTTAAAATAGCTGTCCAGAAAAAGCTAAATGAACTTCAAAACAACACAGAGAAAGAATTCAGAAGCCTATCACAGAAATTTAACAAAAAAGATTGAAATAATAAAAGAATCAAACAGAAATTCTGGAGGTCAAATATCCTATTAACAAACTGAAAAGTACATTGGAGTCTCTCAACAGCAGAAGTGACCAAGCAGAAGAAAGAATTAGTGAGCTTAAAGACAGGCTATTAGAAAATAAGCAGTTAGATTTTTTCTTGTTGATTTTCTTAAGTTCTATATAGATTCTTGTTATTAGCCCTTTATCAGATGTGTAGAAAGAAAATATTTCCTCTCATTCTGTATGTTGTCTGTTCACACTAATGACAGTTTCCTTGGCTGTGAAGAAGCTTTTTAATTTGAACAGGTCTCATTTGTTTATTTTTGTTGCTGCTGTGATTGCTTTGGGGGGGGGTCTTCTTCATAAATTCTTTACCTAAGCCAATGTCTAAAAGAGTCTTCCCAACATTTTCTTCCAGAACCAAAATGCTTGTACCCCCATAATATCCTGAATTAGTAAAAAAAAAAAAAAAAAAAAAAAAAAAAAAGCAGTCAGAAGAGAAACAAGAATAAAAAAGAATGAAGCATGCCTACAAGATCTACAACATAGCCTCAAGAGGGCAAATCTAATAGTAATTGACATTGAAGAGGTGGTAGAGAGATTGAAGTAGAAAGTTCATTCAAAGAAACAATAACAGAGAACTTTCCAAACCTAGAGAAAGATATCAATATTCAGGTACAAGAGAGTCATTGAACACCAAAGAAATTTAACCCGAACAAGATAATCTCAAGGCATTTCATAATCAAGCTCCCAAAGGTCATGGATAAAGAAAAGGTTCTAAGGGAAGCAAAGAAAAAGAAAAAAAATAACATATAAAGGAGCTTCAATATACCTGGCAGCAGGCTTCTCAGTGGAAGCCTTTATAGGACAGGAAAGAGTGGCATGACATACATATTCAAAATGCTGAAGGAAAAAAAACCTAACCATACAATATTATATCCTGCAAAAATATCTTTCAAACATGAAGGAGAAATACAGATTTTCCCAGACAAACAAAAGCAGATGGATTTCATCAACACCAGAGCTATCCTATAAGAACTGCTAAATGGAGTTGCTCAATTGAAAGAAAAGAATGTTAATGAACAATAAGAATTCTTCTGAAGGTATAAAACACACTTGTAACAGTACAGAAGAAGAGAGAACACAAATACAAAACAGTCTACTGCTTTAATTGCAGTGTATAAGCCACTTATATCCTAGGTAAGAAGACTAAAAGACAAACCTATCAAAATAACATCTTTTTGAGAGATAGATAATATAAAATGATATGGATGGAACCAATAAAAAGTTAAAAACTGGGGAGGGGTAGAGTGAAAGTGTAGAATTTGTTTGGTTGTTTATTGTTTTGTTTGTAAGCAGAGTTGTTATATGTTTAAAATGATTGGTTATAAAATGTTTTTTGCAAGCCTCATGGTAACCTCAAATCAAAAAACCTAAAACACATACATAAAAAAATAAAAAGCAAGAAATTAAAACACACTACCAGAGAAAATCACTTTTTTTCTATTTTTTTTATCTTAGCATATTATCGGGGTACAAATGTTTAGGTTACATATGTTGCCCTTGCCCCCCCTTCCCCCCAAGTCAGAGCTTCAAGCGTGTCCATCCCCCAGACGGTGAACATTGCACTCATCATGTATGTATATACCCATCCCCTCCTCCTCTCTCCCATCTGCCTGATGGCCAATAAATGTTAATCCTGTATGTGCTCTTAGGTGTTGATCAGTGAAACCGATTTGATGCTGAGTACATGCGGTGCTTATTTTTCCATTCTTGGGATACTTCACTTAGTAGAATGGGTTCCAGCTCTATCCAGGATAATACAAGAGGTGCCATATCACCATTGCAGAGAAAATCACTTTTAACAAAGGAAGATAGGAAGGAAGTAAGAAAGAAAGAGAAGACAACAAAACAGCCAGAAATCCAACAACAACATGTTAGTAAGAAGTCCACACATATCAATAACAACATTGAATGTGAATGGACTAAACTCTCCAATCAAAATACATAGAGTGGCTAAATGGATAAAAAAAAAAAACAAGAGTCAACTATATCTTATCTGCAAGAAACACACTTCACCTATAAAGACACACACAGACTGAAAATAAAGGGATGGAAAAAAGATATTCCATGCAAATGAAAACCAAAAAACAGCAGGAACAGCGATACTTCTATCAGATAAAATATATTTCAAGAAAAAAAAACTGTAAAAAGAGACAAAGATGGTCATTATTTAATAATAAATGTGTTAATTCAGCAAGAAGATTTAATAATTCTAAATACATATGCACCTAATACTGGAGCACCCAGATATATAAAACAAATATTATCATAGCTAAAGAGAGAGAGAGACTTCAATACAATAATCATTGGAGATCTCAACCCTCTACTTTCAGCAATGGACGATTCATTTAGATAGAAAATCAACAATGAAACACTGGACTTAATCTGCATTATATACCAAATGGACCTAATAGATATTTACAAAACATTTCATCCTACAACTGAAGAATTCATATTTTTCTCCTCAGCTCATGGGTCATTCTCAAGGATAGACCATATGTTAGGCCACAAAACAAGTCTCAAAAAATTCAAAACAAAATTGAAATCGTACCAAGTATTTTCTCTAACTACAATGGAATAAAACTAGAAATCAATAGCAAGAGGAACACTGGAAAATACACAAACACATGGAAATTAAACAATATGCTTCTGAATGACCAGGGGGTCAAGGAAGAGATTAAGATGGAAATTTAAAAATTTCCCATAACAAATGAAAATGAAAATACAACATATCAAAACCAATGGGATAAGCTAAAAGCAATAATAAGAGAAAAGTTTATAGCACTTACTATGCAGCTATAAGAAACAATGGTGATACAGTACCTCTTGTATTTTCCTGGATAGAGCTGGAACCCATTCTACTAAGTGAAGTATCCGAAGAATGGAAAAATAAGCACCACATGTACTCACCATCAAATAGGTTTCACTGATCATCACCTAAGAGCACATTTAGGAATAACATTAATTGGGTGTCGAGCAGATGTGGGAGGGGAGGGGATGGGTGTATACATACATAATGAGTGCAATGCACACCATCTAGGGGATGGACACAGTTGACACTCTGACTCGGGCCAGGAAAAGGCAATATATGTAACCTAAACATTTTTACCCCCATAGTATGCTGAAATTTGAAAAAAGTACAAAAGCTTCAAATAAACCTAATTATGCATCTCAAAGAACTAGAAAAACAAGACCAAACCAAACCCAAAATTAGTAAAACAGCAATAATAAAAATCAGAGCAGAAATAAATGAAATTGAAACCAAAAAATACAAAAGATCGATAGAATTAAAAGTTTGTTTTTTGAAAAGATAAACAAAATTGACACATCACTTGACAGACTAAGTGAGAAAAAAAGAGAGAATACCCAAGTAAAGTCAAAAATGAAAAGGGAGACATTACAACTTGTCCCACAGAAATCCAAAGGCCATTACAGACCACAATGAGCAACTATATGCCAATGAATTGGAAATCCTAGATGAAATAGACAAATTCCTAGACACATACAACCTACCAAGGTTGAACCAGGAAGAAATCCAAAACCTAAATAAACCAATAACAAGTAATGTGACAGAAGCAGTAATAAAAAGTCTCCCAACAAAGAAAAGCCCAGGACCAGATGGTTTCACTGCTGAATTCTTCTAAGCATTCAAAGAAGAACTAATATCAATCTTAAACTATTCCAAAAAATCAAGCAGGAGGGAATACCCCCAAACTAATTCTATGAGACCTGTATAACCCTAATACCAAAATCAGACAAAGACACAACAAAAAAAGAAAACTATAGGCCAACAACTCTGATGAACATAGAAGCAAAAATCCTCAACAAAATACTAGCAAACCAAATTCAACAACACATTAAAGAGATTATTCATCATGATTAAGTGGGAATCATTCAAGGGATGCAAGGATGGTTCAAGATATGCAAATCAATGTGATATATTATATCAACAGAATGAAGGACCAAAAAAAATCATCATTTCAACTGATGCTGAAAAACCATTCAATAAAATTTAACGTACCTTCATATTAAGAACTCTCAAAAACTGGGTATAGAAGGAACTTATCTCAACATGATAAAAGATATATAAGACAGACCCACAGCTAGTATCACATTGAATAGGAAAAAACTGAAAGGCTTTCCTCTAAGATCTGGAACAGGACAAGGATGTCCACTTTCACCATTGTTAGTGAACACAGTATGAGAAGCTAGAGTAATCAGACAAGAGAAAGAAATAAAGGGCATCCAAATTGGAAAAAAAAAATCAAATTATCCTTGTTTGTATACCATATGATCTTATATCTATAGAAACCTAAAGACTCCAGAAAAAACAACTATTAGAATTGATAAACAAACTCAGTATAGTTTCAGTATACAAAAATCAACTTAGAAAAATCAGTAGCATTTTTATATGCCAATAGTAAACAATATAAAAAAGAAACCAAGAAGGAAATTCCATTTACAATGGCTAAAAATAAAATAGTAATAAACTTAACCAAAGAAGTAAAAGATACCTATAATAAAAACTATAAAACAATGATGAAAGAAATTGAAAAGCACACAAAAAATGGAAAGATATTCTATGCTCATGGGTTGGAAGAATCAATATTGTTAAAATGTCTATACTAACCCAAAGCAGATTTAAATGCACTCCCCATCAAAATACCAATGACTTCTTCAAAGAAATAGAAAAAATAATCCTAAAATTTATATGGAAGCACAAAAAACCCAGAATAGCCAAAGCCATCCTGAGCAAAAAGAACAAAACTGGAGGAATCACATTACCTGAATTAAAATTATACTACAGAACCGTAATAGCCACAACAGCATCATATTAGCATAAAAACAGACACATAGACCAATGAAATAGAATAGAGAACCCAGAAATAAACCCACACATATATGTTGAACTCATCTTCCTCAAAGGTGCCAAGAATATACAGTACAGAAAGGACGGTCTCTTTAATGAACAGTGCTGGGAAAACTAGATATCCATATGCAGAAGAATGAAACTAAACCCTTATCTCTCACCATATGCAAAGATCAAATAAAAATTGATTAAGGACTTAAATCTTAGACCTGAAACTATGAAACTACTAAAAGGAAACATTGGGGGAATACTTCAGGACATTGGTCTGGGCAAGGACTTCTTGTGTAATATCCCCAAGCACAGGCAACCAAAGCAAAATTGGACAAATGGGATCACATCAAGTTAAAAAGCTTCTGCAGAGCAAAGGAAACAATCAGCAAAGTGAAGAGATAACCCACAGAATGGGAGAAAATATTTGCATACTACCCATCTGACAAGGGATTAAAAACTGGAATATATAAGAAGTTTTAACAACTCAATAGGAAAAACATCAAATGATCCAATTAAAAATGGGCAAAGGATCTGAATAGACATTTCTCAAAAGAAGACATACAAATGGCCAACAGGTAAATGAAAAAATGCTCCATATCATTAGTCATCAGAGAAATGCAAATCAAAACTACAATGCTATATTATCTCACTCCAGTTAAAATGGCTTTTATCCAAAGACAGGCAATAACAAATACTGGTGAGGATGTGGAGAAAGGGGAACCCTTGTATACTGTTGGTGGGAATGTAAATTAGTGCAACCTCTATGGAGAACAGTATGGAGCTTTCTCAAAAAAATAAAATCAGTCCTACTATAATAGCCAGCAATCCCACTGCTGGGTATATATCCAACGGGGGGGGGGGATTCTGTATATCGAAAAGATATCTGCACTCCCATGTTTATTGCAGCACTATTCATAATATCCAAGACTTGGAATCAACCTAAGTGTCCATCAATGGATGAACAGATGAAAAAATTGTGGTACACATACACAATGGGATATTATCTAGTCACAAAAATGAATGAAATCTTGCCATTTGCAAGAACACGGACAGAACTGGACAACATTAAGTGAATTAAGCCAATCAAAGACAAATCCCTCATGTTCTCACGCATATGTGGGAGCTAAATATCAAAAACAATTGATATCATGGAGACAGAGAGTAGAATGACTATTACCAGATGCTGGGAAGGGTAGCAGGGAGTGGGGGATAAAGTGGGGATAGTTAATCAGTATGAAACTATGGTTAGTTGGACAAAATGAATAATATTTGATAGCACAACAAAGTGACTATAATCAATTATGGTACACTTTAAATTATGGTATACTTTAAAATACCTAAAAGAGTGGAATTGGGATGTTCCTAACACAAAGAAATTATAGATGCCCAAAGTGATGGATACCCCAATTACCATCATTTGATTAATTCATATTGTATGCCTGTATCAAAACATCACATGTATCCTATAAATATATACAAATGTTATATACTCATAATACTTAAAAATTTAAAAAATAAGTCAAAAAATTTGTGACAGCTCATTCTGTTAGTGAAGCTGTGGGGAAATAAGCCCTCATACATATAGCTCCATGTTCTGGTGGGAATACAAATTGCTGCAACCCTTATGAAGGGAAATTGGAGAATATCTAAGAAAAATATACATGTGTTTATCATTCAAATCATCAATCCAAATTCTAGGAATTTATCCTGAAAATATACTTTCAACAATACAACAACACACAAGACTATTTTTTTGCATTATTTTTGGAAATGCATAATATGAAAGTATTCTAAATGTCCTCACTTAAGAGAGTGGTTGAATAAATTATGATGCATCAACACAATGAGGTACTATGCAACTGCAAAACAAACTGAGGAAGAATCTGTGAACTAACATGAAGTTTCCTCCAGGATATATGGTTTAATGAAACATCCAAAGTGCAAAGAGTATGTATGGCATGCTATATGCCACTTTTGTGTAATGAAGACAGGAATATAACAGAATACTTTATACACATATCTGATAATATTTTATAAAAAGAAAAACAGGAAAATAAGTCAGAAACTAAAGAGATTGTCCATTTATAAGGGGTGAATAGGAACAAGATAGAATGGATGCATATGGGAATGATTTAGAATGGATTGGGGTGGGAGTAAGACTTCCTGAGTATGTCTTCCTGGATGGTTTTAATTTTGGAATCATGTTAATGTTTTACATATTTAAAAATAAACAAATACACGAAACACAAACAAATAATGCATATATACCTATGTACATTTACAAGGATGCGAGAGAGGCTCAGAAATAAAATACAAACAGAAACAAATGGGGCTGTTTGTCAAGTGAATAACATAAGCATAATCACATTGAACACAGGTAGGGGGATGGTAACTTACCCAAGTAATTCTTGAAGATATTAGTTTGACTATATAACCTCAGGTTAAAGACAGAGCAGTAAACAAATACTGTACTCCAATAACTAGGTTTATTTTTCCTCTGAGCAAGGTTAGCAATACTGATATTAGTGTATATGTGTTCTAGGGTTGAGCAAATCAGTAAATGTATTGTGGATAATGACAGCCAGTTTTCTCACTGCCATTGAATTAATTATTAATTACAAATTAGGAAACAAGAAAGATTGGAATGAACCATGTAATATTTGATTGGAATCAGTATGAGTTCAACATTTTAAACATATATACAGGCAGCTATAGAAATAGATATATTTTTATATGTATATACATTTTATATTCCCTAGCTCTGCCCACTAAGAGGGCCTAGAAACAAAGACACCACAGTACCAATGAGCACACAAAATGCCAAAGGAAGTTGAGTCTTAGCCTAGAGCCTAGCATGATACTGATACTTTGATGCTCAATAAATGACAAATATCATCATCATCATCATTTCATTTTAGCACCATGATAGGGAAAGTTGATGGCATGTACAGAGGAACATTAAACAAATGAAGACAAAAGAATGAAGATAAGAACAAAGAATGGATAATTGGCCACATTTCTGGTAGAGTGGGAAGAGATAGTATTCCCTATGTAAGAAATTTTCACCTTGGAAAAGAAGATACTTACTTCTATGCCTAATAGAGGAGCAGGAAGAAGAAAATAATTGAAGACATACATAGACATTTTAAGATTGAAAAGAAAATACCTTTAATTGCCTCAGAAAAATATAAAGTGAAATCACTTAATGATAGCAAAGGATGTAGAAGGAGAAAGGTCCAGGTTAAATTTAGGAATATTTGGACTATGTTAGAACCACCACTTCTGGAAAAATGTGGTGTAAGGACAAGATACAACTAAAAAAGTATACAGAGCAGCAGAGAGTACCTACCTTAAGTAACATGAGTTTGTAGTGAATTGAATTCATCTCATAACAATATTAGAGTTATTACCAAAAACACACTTTTTAGTATTTAACAGGTTTTGAATTGTTTCTTATGCATTAACTTTGTCTCTCCAATTGTAACTTTCTTGGCAAGAGGACATTTTTTACACAGAGTTTATATTTTCTATTGCATCTACTGTAGTGCTGGGGACATGATACATACCCAGCAGAAGATTGATAACATTTAAACAACTATATTTTCAACTTGGACTTTGTGATATCCCTGCTCTTGGATTTTGCTTAGTTCTTCCACCATTTTCCAAGTAGATCAGAGAGATATTAATACATTAGTTCCCAACTGGTTGATTCCCAAAGGAGTTCAGAGAGAAAAGAGGACTGTACAGCCACCCTTGCATTTAAGCTTTCCATAGTCCATGAATACACAAGAGAATAAAAACTTCTTTTTAATATCATCCTAATATAATCAAGAAAGGAATCCAATTCTCAAATACTCAAAATTTCACTCCAAAGTCTAATTGGCATTTGAATTATTCACTATTTTGAATTATCCACATCACTCCTCCCTATCAGGGTGTATCCAAGATGTGGATATACCTTTAGTGCCAACCACTCCTTTCATGTTGTAGACTAGAAATGTTAGAGAAGCAAGTGCTCTTACCAGAAGAGGACATTTTTAACTACAGATTTTCTTCAGTTTCACAGGTTTAATACCAACTTAACAGCTGCACTGCAGTCCATGAAATATTTACATTGTTTCTTGCTAAATTATATACATTATTTACCATATCATCTATTAAATATTTACTGCCTTTCCAAATATGTCATGTATCACACTCCACTGCTTTTGTTTCTTTTAGCATTAAAATAGGAAAGGCCAAGCCCTGCAGAAACCTGGATAAAGTAGCTGTGACAAAGAAGAAAGCAAAGGAGGAAAATGTGAAGAGAAACAGAATGCAGCTATCTAAAAACGGGCTCAGTGTTATACTCTATTTTCTCAACTTTCTCTTCCCCTAGCTGGGATAATCATTTCTCTCATTTAGAGAAGATTATTTTCCCCAATAATTTATATATACATTCTAATAAAAACTATATAGTATCCCCAGAAGCCATACTCTAGAATGGCCAGATATGTAAAAATCATCTGTTAAGAAACGTTTATATCAGAAGTCAAGACATCAAAGCACCTAATTAAGAACTCTTCCCTACAGGAAATAGAATTGAATAAATTCAATGTAATAGAATGGAAATGAAATACATTTAATTCTCCCTAAGTGATGTTTCACTCTCTGAGAAATATGAGAATTATTAATAGATGTGTTGTCAATAAAATCTGTATGGTACTTGTGATCAGTAAAAGATGCCAAACTATGAAAACTGTTGGTGGTGTCAAAGATGCAAAAAGCAAAACAACAAATTGGTTCTCACTTAAGCCAGATTTTCTTTAACTTGTTAATTGTCCCCAAAGTAAGCATCTTAGAGATTGATAGTTAGCTACCAATTATGTATTCTCTTATTATGTTGAAATCAATAGAACCTTGATTTTTAGAGGGACACACTAAAACATTGTGTTTTCCAACTTTCCTGGCACCTTAGGGTAGCATAAGTTTCAAGCAATGAGGAATAAGGTGGAGATGTTATTAATGTGAGACTTCCAGAGGTCTCTTTATAAGGAATGGGCACATGGCTTTCTTCCATTCTTCCTCCATCCTGCTGCTTGAACCCTGAAGATGATGACTGGAACAGCAGTAGCCATCTTGTGCCATAAAAAATGAAGGCTATATCATAGGAATAAACTACAAAAAAATGGAAAAGCCTGGCTCTGTGATGACAGTAGAGCCACTATACTAGCCCTTAATTGTCCATATCAGCAATTGCTTTACATGAGAGAGAAATAACTAATATTTAAGCTACTCTATTTTAGGTCTTGTCTATGGGTAGCTAGACTTAATCTGTACTAATACAACTAGGTTCATGCATTATTTCTCCCTCTCAACCATTTCAACCTACAGGCATTAGGTACCTTATGGATGTCTATTAGCTGTCAAATCTTTTTCTGAGAGCAATTATTCATATCTTAGTGGTGAAAATATAACTCTGTGGATTATTTCAGTAATAGTTGTCCACTCAACATGAAAGATTATCTTTTTTTCCTGCTAATTTAAAGTCAGAGGATACCATTCTATAGTAATTATAAACATCCTGAGTTGTTTTTTTCTCCAATTTAGATTGGACTGGCTTACAAATGGGTTAATGCTGCCAATGCGCTGAAACGTATTATTGATTTCCACATCCTTGGAGTTGTCAAGGCCTTGCTAGTTAGTATTCATTTGTTGGATTGAGTATTTATTTGCAATTATTATGCAGATATAAATGCATCAACATATTTGACTTACACACAAAAATTATATTCCTAAAGCCCCATTTGCTTCACATACAAAACTGTTTGAAAATTTCCTTAAACTGCAATTCAGGTCAACAAACGTTTGTTGAGTGCTTATTATATGTTAGGAAATAAGCAGCATACTAATCTGAAATTCAACAAATCCAAAGCTCATAAATGAAATATCAAGAGGAAGATGGATGCAGGTAGTAATTATTATTTTAAAATTGACAGATAACGTTGTATGTTTTTATCATGTACAACATGATGTTTTGAAGTATATATACATTGTGGAATGGTTAAATCTAGCTAATTAACAAAGGCATTACCTCACATAGCTATCATTTTTGTAAGAACACATAACATCTACTCTCTTTACGTTTTTCAAGAATATATCATTATTAAGTATAGTCACCTTGCTGTGAAACAGATCTCTTGAAATTTATTCCTCCTATCTAACTGTTACCATGTATCCTTTGACCAACATCTCCCTATTCCCCCAACCTCCCCCAGCTTCTGGTAACTGCCATTCCACTCTCTACTTCTATGTGATCATTTTTTAGATATGACTCACTCATATGGGTAATCTGCATAAGTGAATCATGCAGCATTTGTCTTTCAGTGCCTGGCTTATTTCACTTAATATAACGTCCTCCAGGTTCATCCATGTTGTGACAAATGACAAAATTCGGTTCTTTTTTATAGATGAATAGTATTCCATTGTGTATATATACCATGCTTTCTTTATCCATTCATCCATTGATGGACACTCAAGTTGATTCTGTATCTTGGCTATTGTGAATAGTGCTGCAATAAACATGGGAGTGCATACCCAGCAGTGGGATTTGCTAGATCATATGGCATTTCTATTTTTAATTTTTTGAGGAACCCCCATACTGTTTTCCATAATGGCCATGCTAATTTACATTTGAAGAGAGCTTTGAAAGAAGCATTTGAATCAAAATTATGCTTCAATGAATGGGTGCTATAATTGCATTTTTGGATCAAATGTAGTCATCTATGGCATCAACACCTCTTTTTAAATTTTCTAGATTTTCTATTTTGCTTTGCTGAAATACATTGAATCACCTCATATTGCAGCATACTCTTGAACATAAAAAAATCCCAAAGTGCATTGCAGGTGTTTTTATAAGAGGGGTATTCTTTAAGATTGGCTTGAATGGATCATAATATCTTTGATTAAGACTGATGGTTTTCTAAATCTCTACAAGAATGTTTTCTATGTAAGCAACATCTTCACAAAAATCAGGTAAATTTCATTGACTTTGATTATTTCAATATTTAAGGTGAAAAGGTTTTTTTATGTCATAAATTATATAGAAAATTTTAAAAATTATATAGAAAATTGTCTCAATTTTTCTCTTTACAAGGTTGAACAAAGCAAAAGTATTCTCAAGGCCACACTGACAAATAGTACACTATTCTGTAGTTAACCAAATGCTGTAATACATAACAGAAGTATTGGTGAGATTAGCAGCAATGTATGACATTGTTTTTAGATCTCTAAGCCAAATGCAATTTAATTTGGTTTTATTTAATGTAATTTCTCTTTTTAGACTAAGTCTCAGCTCTGTGCCCTCATCAATGTGGAGTTGGTCTCTATGTATTTGCCTAAGTCACTTTTATGATTTGCTAATATTCAGACTTGATAGTCTCTGGGCTCCCCATTAACTTATTGGGAATGAGTACCAGATAACAAATCATTGCATGAGTAGAGTAGGGATTAAAAGTCTATTTTTTCTACAGAGCACTGTTCTATTCTGGACTCCTTAATTGCATAACCAGATAGGTTGATGATAGAAATATGAGATTTTGAATCAACTCTAAAGCCTAACCCAAAATGAACTATATAGATGATTTTTTGTATTGTTTTTTGTTTCATTTTCTCAATGAATGATGAAATTGTCAATTACCTTATTTTAAACCAGATGAAACTCACTTTAGAAAATCCATAGATAGTCCAGTATATTTTGGTTCAGGGAACATCAATAATATATAGGCTTTTGTTCTAATTTAAAGTGAGATGTCACATCACTTGATTCAAGTTTCCAATTGCAGGATGATTTTAAAATGAATTTAGGGAATTATTCATTCTCTAAAAGGTATTTATCAAAAAAGATCACAAAAATTTAACGTCTAAAATGTATCAGAATGGTGATAATCTTAAGATGAATAACCTTTCTTTTTATATCCCTAGCTGTTGTGTCTCTGCAGTTCTTCCTCTCTGTCTCAGTGTACATTCAGTTGTACCTACTTACAGTGTTTTGAAGAAGATTATAAGAGAGAACCGAGGTCTAAGGTTTTGATGGAGATTTTGTCTAGACTGATTTTTACTGATGTTTTCATGCTTGAGATTAGAAAAGAGGGGAAATCAAAGGGAAACCCTTCTCATAACACTATTTTCCTTATATTCCATGCCTTATAGAAATCTTCCCAGTTCACTAATTTTAGGGAATTTTAAATCTATTTCCTAAATTGGCATTTAGGAGTTTAATGCCAAAGAATAAAAAAGGGCTATATAGAGTGTAGGAACAGAATTAAATAAAACCCAAGCTTTATCAATTCATCCATTGGGAACAAACTGATTTTAGGAAAAAAAATGATATCAAGTGCTATTTAAAAGTATAAGAACAGTTCAATTTCACCAAAGAAATAAACGAGCTCTGGCATTCAACCAATTCCACGGGCTTCCTTGGGGGTTAAGTTCTGTCTGCACATCAATGAAAGAATCAGTATTTGAGACATGAAGTAACTTTTGGCAGACACTGAAAAAGGCACCAAATGGTCTCTGTCTTTGCTGTGATCAACTGTGAAATGAAAACCTACCACTTAAATCACTTCTACTGAGACCTAATTTGTTCTCCCTGAGCACAATACAGAATAAATCTCAGGGCCCTCTAGCTCATGGAATTTTTCTTAAAATAAAGCCAACAATGTGAGTTTTCTGTAATTGGAACATATTCCTAATCCTCAAGTATACTTGATATTTCAACTATGGTTTGAAATTTAGTCTATCAGTGGGTTGTCTGGTGTATACAACGCCAACCCCATTTAAGTGCTGGTTCTACCATTGATTAGCTGTGTGGCCTTAGGCCATTTCTCTTTTATGGCCTTTATTTTCTTCGCGCATAAATTTAAAAAAAAATAAACTGATTTTAAAGTTCCCTTCCAGCTTTAAGGGTCTATGAGCCCAACTGATTTTTTACTATGTAAAACAGTTATCTGGCAATATTTAGACATGGATTTATACTGCGTTTCCATGCAAGAAAAAAGAAAACTACAGACCAACATCCCTTATGAATATAGATACAAAAATTCTCAATAAAATCCTAGCATAAAGAATTCAGGTGCTTATTAAAAAAATAATCCATCATGACCAAGTGGGCTTCATCCCAGAGATGCAGGGATGATGGTTCAACATACGCAAATCTAAAAATGTAATTCACCATATAAATAGAAGCAAAAAAAAAGACCATATGATTCTCTCAATGGATGCAGAAAAAGCATTCGATAAAATTCAGTACCGTTTTGTGATAAGAATGCTTAATAAAATAGGCATAGATGGGACTTCGCTAAAAATGATACAAGCCATATATGACAAATTCACAGCCAACATCATACTGAATGGGGAAAAACTGAAAGCATTCCGCTTAAAACTGGAACCAAACAAGGTTGCCCTCTATCACCACTTCTATTCAACATAGTGCTCGAAGTATAGTACTGAAAATGATCTACAGATTCAACGCAATCTCTATTAGAATAGCAACATCAATATTTGCAGATATAGAAAAAATAATTCTGTTATTCATATGGAACCAGAGAATACCCCACATAGCAAAAGAAATGTTAAGCAAAAAGAACAAATTTGGATACATCAATTTACCAGACTTCAAGTTATACTATGAGTCTATAGTAACTAAAACAGCATGGTACTGGCACAAGATCAGGCACATAGATCAATGGAACAAAACTGAGAACCTAGGTATAAAACCATCCTCATATAGCCATCTAATCTTTGACAAAGCAGACAAAACATACACTAGGGAAAAGAAACCTTATTCAATACAAGGTGCTGGTGCAACAGCTTTGGTGCCTAAAAGAAAAAATAAATAAATAACTAAATGGTGCTGAGAACACTGGATAGTCATATGAAGAAGACTGAAATAGCATCTGTACCTTTCACAAAAATCAACTCACAGTGGATAACAGACTTAAACCTAAGACATGAAACTACAAGAATTCTAGAAGAAAATGTTGGAAAAACTCTTACAGACATTGGCCTAGGCAAAGAATTTATAAAGAAGACCCCAAAGGCAATCACAGCAACAACAAAAATCAATAAATGGGACCTGATCAAATTAAAAAGCTTCTGCACAGCCAAAGAAACTGTCATGAGAGCAAACAGACAACCTACAGAATGGGAGAAAATATTCACATGCTACACATCTGATAAAGGGCTAATAACTAGAATCTATATAGAACTCAGGAAAATCAGGAAGAAAAAAAATCAAACAACCCTATCAAAAGTAGGCAAAGGACATGAACAGAAACTTTTCAAAAGAAGACAGACTAATGCCCAAGAAACATAAAAAAATGCTCAACATCTCTAATCATCAGGGAGATACAAATCAAAACCACAGTGAGATATCACTTATATCCAAAAAGTTCCCAAACAATAAATATTGGCATGGATGCAGAGAGGTAGGAACACTCATACACTGCTGGTGAGACTGCAAACTAGGACAACCTCTGTGGAAAGCAATACGGAGATACCTAAAAGAGCTATAAGTAGAACTACCATTTGACCCAGCAATCCCATTGTTGGACATATACCCAGAACAACAAAAGTCATTCTATAACAAAGACACCTGCACCCAAATGTTTATAGCACCACAATTCACAATTGCAAAGATGTGAAAACAACCCAAGTGCCCATCAATGCATGAGTCAATTAATAAAATGTGGTATATGTATACCATGGAGTTCTACTCAGCCACAAAAAAACAATGGTGATCTAGCACCTCTTATATTATCCTGGATAGAACTGGAGTCCATTCTTCTAAGGGAGGTAGCACAAGAATGGAAAAACAAGCACCACATGAACTCACCATCAAATTGGTATTAACTGACAAATACTTAAGTGCACATATAGTAGTAACATTCATCGGGTGCTGGGCAGGTAGGAAGGGAGAGGAGGGGATGGGTATTTTCACACCTAATGGGTACAGTGCACACCGTCTGAGGGATGAACATGCTTGAAACTCTGACTCGGGTGAGGCAAAGGCAATATATGTAACCTAAACATTTGTACCCCTATAATATGCTGTACTAAAAAAATTAAAAATTAAAAAATATAAAATAAAATAAATTGCCTTTCCTTTATCTCCCTAACTTTCAGCTATCAAACACAATTTTTCAAAAGGATTTAGCTATTGATCTGTAGGGTAGGGACAGTCTTGTTTGAGAAGTGATTATCTGCCTACATAAGGCAATATGATTTTATTTCATACAAAAGCCCTCTACATAAAAGGGTGTTGAATTTTGTCAAATGCTTTTTCTGCATCTATTGAGAGGATCATATGGTCTTTATTTTTGCTTCTATTTATGTGGTGAATTACATTTATAGATTTGCGTATGTGAAACCATCCCTGCATCTCTGGGATGAAGCCCACTTGGTTGTGATGGATTATTGTTTTGATAAGCACTTGGATTCGATTTGCTAGGGTTTACTGAGAATTTTTGCATCTATATTCATAAGAGATATTGGTCTGTAGTTTTCTTTTTTTGTTGTGTCCTTTCCTGGTTTTGGTATCAATGAATGTTATACTGGCTTGGTAAAATGTGTTGGGGAGAATTCCATTCTCCTCGATATTGGAGAATAGTTTATGTAGGATGGGCACCAGTTCTTCTTTGTAGGTGTGGTAAAATTCAGGTGTGAATCTATCTGGACCAGGGCTTTTCTTTTTGGGAAGTTTTTTTATTGCTGTTTTAATTTCAGTTCTTGATATTGGTCTATTCAGGAATTCTATTTCTTCCTGGTTGAGTCTGGGAAGGCTGTGTGTTTCTAAAAAATTGTCCATTTCCTCCACATTTTCCAGTTTGTGTGCATAAAGATTTTTTTAGAATTCATAAGTGATATCATTTATCTCTGTGGCATCGGTTGTGATTTCTCCTTTCATGTTCCTGATGGAGGTTATTAGAGATTTTTCTTTTCTGCTCTTGGTTAGTCTAGGCAGAGGTGTGTCTATTTTGTTTATCTTTTCAAAGAACCAACTTTTTGTTTTCTTAATCTCCCTTATGGTTTTTTTGTTGTCGTTTTCATTTAGTTCTGATTTGATCTTAATAATTTCTCGCCTTCTGCTGAGTTGGGGGTTGGTCTGTTCTTTCTCCAACTCTTTGAGTCTATTCAAAGAAACAGTCACGAGAATAAACAGACAACCTACAGAATGGGAAAAAAAATTTTTGCATACTACACATCAGATAAAGGACTGATAACAAGAATCTATTTAGAACTCAGGAAAATCAGTAATTAAAAAATCAAACAACCCTATCAAAAAGTGGTCAAAGACATGAATAGAAATTTTTCAGAAGAAGATATAAGAATGGCTAACAAACATGTGAAAAAATGCTCAACATCTCTAATCATCAGGGAAATGCAAATCAAAACCACAATGGGATATCACATAACTCCAGTGAGAATGGCCTTTATCAAAATGTCCCAAAACAATACATGTTGGCGTGGATGCAGAGAGACAGGAACACTCATACACTGCTGGTGGGACTTCAAACTAGTGCAACCACTATGGAAAGCATTATGGAGATACCTTAAACAGATTCAAGTAGACCTACCATTTGATCCAGCCATCCCATTATTGGGCATCTACCCAAAAGAACAAAAGTCATTCTATAAAAAAGACACCTGCACCCAAATGTTTATAGCAGCACAATTCACAATTGCAAACATGTGGAAACAACCCAAATGTCCATCAATTCATGAGTGGATCAGTAAAATGTGGTATATGTATACCATGGAATATTACTCAGCTATAAGAAATAATGGTGATATAGAATCCCTTTTGTTCTCCTGGAGAGAGTTGGAACCCATTCTATTAAGTGAAGTATCTGAAGAATGGAAAAATAAGCACCACATGTACTCACCAGCAAATTGGTTTCCCTGATCATCACCTAAGTGCACATTTGGGAATAACACCAATTGGGTTTCGGACTGGGGTGGGGGATGGGGGGAGGGTATGGGTGTATAGCTACATGATGAGTGCAATGCACACTATCTGGGGAATGGACTAGCTTGAAGCTCTGACTCAGGGGGATGGGGGGGGTCATGGGCAATATATATAACCTGAACTTTTGTACCCCCATGATAAGCTGAAATAAAAAAATTAAATAAATAAAAAAACAAAACAAAACAAAAAAAGCCCTCTACAGAGAAACAAGCCTCCAAAATGCCTCATATTTGTATTTCTTTGTCTTATGATAATCTTATTTTTATGCAACTTTATTCTAAGGGATAGAGCTGGAAATTATGCTATATCATTGAATAGAAGCATATTTTCATTTGGGGCTTGAAATCATGATAAAGGAGTATCCTTGGTTATTAAATGTAACTATGGACTCTACAACAAAACAATGGTCATAATAGAAAATCTTGTACTTGTGAAGGTAAATGTGATCATTGGACTTTAAGAGGCATTGTGTATGCCTCTAAATGAAGGAATTTTCCACAAAGTACGTTTGAGGTCAAGCAATTTAGGAATTCCAACACTGGGAAAAAGCAGCCATTTAGATTAATCAAATATCCATAATTGACAAAATATAATTCAAAATCACTGGAGTACCAAACTCTCTATGGAAATCATAGTTGCTTCCTTAAACCAAGATTTGTTTTTTACTCAGTTTACTGATATATATTTTTATGTTGGCTTCAGATAAATAGTTTTATATAGATATTTATGAGGAAATAGGATTCAATTAACAAATTTATTTCACACAGCCTTTTTTACCAGAGTACCTCTATTCTATCAAAAGTAGATAAGTTAACTTAGAGTAAAGGACAACTCTAAGGAATTGAATGGCATTTTAAGAATATGTGGTTCCTTTGGGGAGAAATTGCTGGAGGCTCTTGTGCCTCATTTCTTACTAGCACTCTATTTTTTTCCCAATATAACATAACGGTATTTGATATTTCCTTCTACTTTGTTTGCCTATGTTCGCTAAGTGTTTGATATACTAGGTTCCCACACTAACAAGGAACAAGACTTGATTTCTATTGACATATGTGGGCAAAAATTATTAATTCTTCATGAGAAGCCTGTATTAGGCAAATATGTACCAACTGTTTTGTAACTTTGGAACTAGAAAAACAGTCAACTAAATTAAAGAGTACATAATGCTGTGGGGGCAACATAAATCCACTCAGCGATCCAAAATCTTTTTTTTTCTCATCCATCCTCATTTCCTGTTGGTTTCAGTGCCAGATGTTTTAGAGTTTCAAGCATCTTGACATCCTCCAAATAGCTGCATGAGTAATGAGGAGTATGTTAGGGGGTATGTGTGTCTGTTTTTCCTGGGGAAGTTCTTCTCTATCAGTCTATACATTTGTGTCCAAGAATATAAAACTTTAAAGCAGTAGAAGGGGTTTTGTTTGAAGTCAGGCAAAACTGAGTTTGAATTTACCTATCAATACCCATCTGTGTGACCTCCAGTTGATTACCAATGTGATGCCTCAGTTTTATCATGCATAGAAAGGGATGATAATAGTTTAAATTTCATATGGTTACTTGACAATTATACTAATTAATTCATGTAAAGCATTTAGCACAGTGCCTTTAAGAAAACACTCAATAAATAATATTAAAAAGTTTTGAAGAGTTGAAAGATTTTGTAGCTACTTAAAAGGAAGAGAGAATACAAACAAATAGCATTTTCCTATGGGTTCAATATATACTGTAATTTACATTACTGGCACATATTAGGTGGGAAAGCAATGTAGTGCTTAAGAACTTGATCTCTGCAATCAGACAGATTAAAGTTCAAATTCTGGCTTTATCATCTGGTAATTTGGACAAGTTATCTTATATTTCTGTGGTCTCAGATTTTTGCATGAAATAGTAGTAGTTATAATCATTCCTACCTTAGTGTGTTGTGCACACTAAATGAACACTAAATTCACATGAAGCATTTTGAACAGTCCATATCACATAGAAAGCAGGTGATAGGTGGAAGCTATCATCATTATTGTTATGGTGATCCTCTGGTCCGTGAATTAAAAACCATTGTTTTATATATAGGGTAAATTATCCCAAAGAAGGGAAGTAACCAGACCAAAGTCAATTATTTAATTAGTGACAAAGATGTGTGCGAAATCTAGGTTTCTTGCCTCACAGTACTATTTCCAGTCTATTGAAGATGCTTATGGTAACATAATAGTAGCATCAGGAAGATTTTCCAAGCAGCCTTCACAGGTTGCCATGAGTTCAGCCTTTAAAACACCACTTGAGAATTCTCTAAAGGTTATATCATCTTTTTATTTTCTATCATGAAAGATGTAATTATACTATATTCTTCTCTGCCCTAAGTGGCAGCTAAATGTTCCTATTTGTCAGGTGGATAATCTAGCCAGAGGACATTTCTAAAGCTTTCAACCTCACTGCTGTGATCATTGGTTTTATCCTCGCCACCTCCTTACCCCTTCCCCTAAAAACATACAATAAAAACAACCTTAGCTTTCACATGCATTTAATATCAATTCCTTTTGGTTTCTCTTCCTCCCTCTTTTTCCAAATAACTCCTTTTGCTTTTTTTTTTTTTAGTTCAAAATAAAAATCTGTGGCCATAAAACTCATCTTTATTTGATCTTTGAAGAACATGGCTCAGAAATGGTTTGACCAATCTTGTTATCTTTCTTTTTGATTTGTTGAATTTTTATAGTAAATTGCTTTGATTCCTTTCTCTTTATCTTTTGTGTATCTACTAGAGGCTTTTTCTTTGTGGTTACCTTAGATCTTATATAAAATATCTAGATCCGCAAAATTACAACTTGGAATTGTTTAGTCTTAATTTGTGTTTAGAAAAAAACGTTGGATTCAGTGGACACATAGGTTACAAAAAATTACAATTACAAAAAAATTACAATTAAAATGATGGGAAAAAATACAAGTCCCTTCTAAAAGCTTAGAGTTGGCAAAACTCTCAGAAACCATTAGTTCAACTTCTCACACAGTAAAGAATCCTTGTTCAACTTCCCTACATAACTGTTGTTGAGTTTCCTATCTTAAAAAACAAAAGCAAGGACTTTTAGAGGTTATCTATCAATATTTATTTGCTAGATGAGAAGACAGAAAAACAAGGAAGAATCCACCCTTCGGCCTTTCAGCTAATTCCTCTAGATTGAAAAATAAAATAGCCAAAATAATGATTTTCTTCCCATTGGGTTTTGTTTGGGTGGGTGGGGAATTAGCTATATGAAGAATTAGATATATGAAGAAACTAAAGCCTAGAAAATGAAGTGAGAAACCACACTGATAATATTAGTGATAGAGTCTGGATGAGAACACAGGCCTCCTGAATTTTTCAACAGGGATTTATAACTCATTATTTTATGTACTGCATTAGAGTGACCCTGTACACCTCATGCACTTTTTACCCCAGGATTGGGGTAGCGGGAGGGGGACAGTGTTACAGGCTACCAACATAACAGTTCAAATGGATACTATAATTTTCAATTGCTGATTTGGGCAATACAGAATCATAGTCCAATTATAAAATTTCCTCACCTAACACAAGTTGGTCTAATATCATCTTGAAATAGTTGCTATAAACAAATCCCTCAGTGTTATTTTATGCCATTGGGTAAATATTTGTATTGCTCCATCATTTTCTAGTGTCTAAAATTTGTTCAAATATGCTGGGTGAAGACATGTTCACCCAGCATATCACAGATCCTATATCCCATTGTTAAAGTTGTTGACAAAGTTCTTAAAAAGCTTTTTCAAGATTGCTTCTCTCCTGCTGAGATATAATTCAAGCCAAATGAATGCACATTTCTATGGCTAGCCAATACAGAAGTGCATATCAGAATTAACTACATTACACACATATGAAATTGGTGTTAGCCAGATTCCTCTCCCACACCACCACTACCATTTTTTAAAACCAAGTTGAAACTTTGCAAAGTTCCAGATGCAGCTCTCAGTTATCTTTCTTAGTCCATAAACCTGGTTAAGTGGTCTGGAACAAACGAACAAATTCAACCTATATGGCAAATTTTACAAAGACTCTTTAGTGGGTCTTGATGTTGCTCATAGTCTTTGCCCTAGCATGAAGGAAAGGACTACTGAGTATCTTGAATGATTTATGTGCCTCTCCTTTCATGTATCACCATAGCTGAAACATCAATACCAGAAAATTGTGTTATGTTATTAGAGAAAATGTGTTGACAGTAAATCCTCAAACATCCACTATTCTATCTGGTTCAACTTGTCTTTAGTAGAATGAATTTTTGATAAATTTCTGTACCATTTAACACACTTTAATTTGTTATTGATCAAAATCCTAGATTGTTTTGGAGTTGCCAAGCTGTTCTCAAATTGGCTTCCTCTTTCCTCAGCCAAGTATCAAATTTTATTGTAATACCTGTTTGTTTATTTATTTATTTCAGGATATTATGGGGGTTACAACTATTGTAATACTTCTTAAAGGATGGCCCCATGGGACATATACATCAGAATAAACTGAGGGAAGAAGTTCATAAAATACAGATTCTTGACCTACACTCCAGATGACACTCCTACACTGTGAAGTTTGGGAGCCACTGCTTTATTGAGAGCCTGCTCTTTGCAGAACAATCTTCCAGGCCTAAAGCAAATGAAAAGGAGAATAGAAAAGTATAATTCCTTAGATACTTAAGATGTTATAGTCATCTGACCATGACTCAAAACCATATGTTATTTTCAAATTTAAATTAATTTACAGAAGTAAACAACCAGAAGACAGTGGGAGAAATTGTGGCAGAACCAAAACAATATTTTTAGCTAAAACAAGCATGTAACAGCTCTATACAGTTAATATGATTTATTGCTACAAAAAATGTTCATTAAAATTCCAGACCCAGGATACTATGCTACAATAACAGATATTTATTTTTAATGGCCAGCACAGCATTACTAACTTCTTAAATTAAACAAAACCTCACCACATACGCACTATGTGAAAAGTACCAAATCTGGCACGTAAGTCTAGGCTGAGTAGTGGGTCCTAAGGAGGTGTTGGTGAGAAAGATCTCATGTTTTACACTTTTCCTGAAAAGAGAATATAATCAACCTAAAAATTTGCCTATTAACTCTATAATCTCCCTATTTTTCAGGGACCATTATTACAACAGGGCCAGAGAATAGGGCAGACAAGATGAATGAGGGTGTATGTGTGTTCATGAGAGTGTAGCAAAGTAAAGTAACAGATGCTTGAATCTTAGTAAGATACCAAATGCATTTTTAAATATCCCCCTGTGGGGTTTGCTTGAGTCTGATTTCTGATCCTTTGGAAGCAAATTAATCTAATGATTATAATATTCTATATGGTTGTGAAGCAACAAATGTAAAACCAGTTTACCTCTCATGATTTATTTTGAAAGAAGTTAACTTATGCCTATGCATATCTGTTATGAAAAAAATTGTAGCTTGTTTCTTGAAATTAAACATATTTACCCTGCTTATAATTCAGATACTTGATGTACACTGGTGTATGAAAAATTATCAAGCCAATTTCAGTCTAGAATAAGACTCAACACAGCTTGAACAAGAAGACAAGACTATCTCTACATTTGGAGCTATTCTTGTTTCTGGGTATCTTTATGTAACAGTGTTTATTTTCAACTAAGTCAGAGCATCGTGACAGCCAAAATGGGTAATATCAAGGAATAAGACTTTATTCTACCCACCAATGGGCCTCTAATTTAGTTGGGAAGATAAAAGCATTCCTATGGAAAAAAATTTGATGTCTACAGAGCCAATCACAAGCAACTGGAAATTCAGATAATGCCTACCATATATAACTTCTAAAGAAAGCATTGCTACAACTTCTAAGAATCTGGAGAGATTAACATGGAAGGGCTTCCTGAAAGCTCTACCAGGAACTTGAAAACTATATGCTAAGTACTAAGCATACTGAGGCTACAATAATGAACAAGTTAAATATAAGTTCTGACTACATGGACCTTAGGCTCTTGAAAAAATAGACATTAAATGAGTAAAATAGTGGTGAGGAATCACAGGTGGTTCTAACCCAGTTTCAAGGCCAAGGAAGTCCTCCTTGAGAAGCTTAAGGCCTTGAGGCACAAGTGAGCATAATGTGCCTGAGGAACTGATAAGAAACTAGTCATACTGAAGCAAAGAGTTTGAGGTGAAAACAGGAAATACAATAAAAAAAAGAAAAAGAAACTATAAATGCACATGAATTGAAGTGGAAAGAGGTGGTAAGTTTGAATATTTCATCTTAAAGTGCAAATTAAATCTGCAAAGTGGGATTGAATGAAACTTCATATTTCATGACCTATAATTAAATTAAGATGTCAATGTTTTCCCCTTTATCCTGTTTTACTCTATTTGTACAAGAGAACTAGGATCCTCCAGTGATGCAACCAAAAAATATATATGAAAGAACTGCCCACATTAACTGATCTCTAAATTCTTTTTTAAAACTTAATATTAATGTTGTTAATATTAAGGGTAAAGGATCAAGATGACTAACTAGACACAGGTATGATGTGCCTCCTCCAAGGAAAGGGACCAGAATAGTAATCAGATACTCACATTCTGAATCAATCATCAAGGGGAAAATGCTAAGATTTACCAGAGAAGTGAAAAGAAGAAGCAAAAGTAAGTATGGAAAAGGTTCAAGGCAGCTTGCTCAGTCAGGGACCAGTGAAGAGCCAGGAGAAGCTCCTGGATATGGGAAAACAGTAAGAGAGAACCTCCCAGGGCTCCACATTCTGAAATGAATTTTATAATCTTGGCTATAGGAGGACCTCTTAACCCATGTGGGCCTCAGGCCTAGCATTGGAACAGACTTAAACCTTAAGTGTGAAACTATTAGAATTCTAGAAGAAAATGTTGGAAAGACTCTTATAGACATTGGCATAGGCAAATAATTTATGAAGAAGACCCCAAAGGAAATCACAGAAACAACAAAAATAAATAAATGGGAACTAATTAAATGGAAAAGCTTCTGCACAGCCAAAGAAACAGTCACGAGAGTAAACAGACAACCTACAGAATGGGAAAAAATTTTCGCATGCTACACATCCGATAAAGGACTGATAACTAGAATCTATTTAGAACTCAGGAAAATCAGCAAGAAAAAATCAAACAACCCTATCAAAAAGTGGGCAAAGGACATGAACAGAAATTTTTCAAAAGAAGACAGGAGAATGGCCAACAAACATATGAAAAAATGCTCAACATCTCTAATCATCAGGGAAATGCAAATCAAAAACACAATGAGATATCACTTAACTCCAGTGAGAATAGCCTTTGTCAAAAAGTCCCGTAACAATAAATGTTGGCATGGATGCAGAGAGACAGGAACACTCATACACTGCTGGTGGGACTGCAAACTAGTACAACCTCTGTGGAAAGCAATATGGAGATACCTTAAAGAGATACAAGTAGACCTACCATTTGATCCAGCAATCCCATTATTGGGCATCTATCCCAAAGAACAAAAGACATTCTATAAAAAAGACATCTGCACTCAAATGTTTATAGCAGCACAATTCACAGTTGCAAAGATATGGAAACAACTTACCTGCCCATCAATACATGAGTGGATTAATAAAATGTGGTACATGTATACCTTGGAGTATTACTCAGCTATAAGAAATAATGGTGATATAGAATCTCTTATGTTCTCCTGGAGAGAGTTGGAACCCCTTCTACTAAGTGAAGCCTCCCAAGAATGGAAAAATAAGCACCACATGTACTCACCATCAGATTGGTTTCCCTGATCATCACCTAAGAGCACATTTAGGAATAATATTAATCGGGTGTTGGGCAGATTTGTGTGGGGGAGGGAATGGGTGTCTACATAATGAGTGTGATGCAAACTGTCTAGGGGACGGACACACTTGAAGCTCTGACTCGGGCAGTGGGGGGAAGGGCAATATACATAACCTAAACTTTTATACCCCCAGAGTATGCTGAAATAATTAAAAAGAGAGATAGAAAAAAAAACTATACAGCAAAAAAAAAAAAAAAAAAAATTACAGACATTGCTCCAGAGAAGGAACCCACATGGAATCCCACAGACATCAGAGCTTACAGCATCTTCAGTTGGGTGCCATTTTGAAAGCATAGATACGAGGGCTCAACAGACATATTTGCTGTGACTGCACTGCTCCAAGGAGGGAAAGTGGACACCAGGTACTCCCACGCACACGTAGGAGTGTCCCTACAATGCTGAATCAGACTCCCCGCAGATTCTTGCCCATGCTACTTGCCTTAGAGGGGCCCACATTCTCTGGTTTCAGGCACATAGCCAGCACTATTTTGAGAGTTTAACAGTGGGCTGCACCCTACCCTCAGGCCAAATTTGGGCTGACCTGGCTGTAGTTGCTCTCCGGCCAGGGAGGGACAGGAAAACTAGGCTTTCAGAAAGATGTCTAGGACAATAGCCACCACCCTGCAAGAGGCTGTTGTGAGAATAAGATGAGAGCGGGCAACACTCCCCACAGATTCTTGCTCATGCTGCCTGACTGGGAATGGCCCCACACTTCCTGGTCTCAGGCCTAAGGTGCCATTTTGAGAGTTCAAAGCTGGGCTTCACCTCACCCTTGGTCCAAGTTTGGACTGATGAAGCAGCAGTCACTGCCTGACCAAGAAGAGAAAGGAAAACTAGGCTCTGCTATATATATCTAGAAGAATACCCACAGTACAGCAATGGGCTGGTGTGAGACCAAGATGTGAGTGGACTGCAGTCTCAACAGCTTCTTGTCCATGTTGCTTGCCTGGGAGAAGTCCCACCCTCTCTAGTCACAGGCCAAAGGCACCATTTTGAGAGTTTAATGCTGGGCTGCATGCCACAATTTGGATGAGTTTGAGGTGATGCAGCTGCAGTCATCAACTGCTGGGGGAGAAACAGGGGACACCAAGCTCTTCTAAGCATACTTAAGATAATACCAACTGCCTTGTTATGGGCAGCTGTGAGACTGGGGCCTAGGTCAGCAAACTTATTGCAACCACCAGCAAAACCAACACAGGCCACTTGGGTCCCAGTTGGTGGTTCTACCACTGCTAATGTCACCACACACATCACATCAGCTACTCAAGGGCTTAAGAACCTACCCACACACCTGGCCCACTGTTCCTACTATGGGCTTCTGAGAGAGCCACCTGTAAGCCCAAGAATCAGTCCTCCAGGATCCACTAACAATGGTGTCAGCATTATTTTCTCTGGGGCCTAAAAACAGGCATACTCAGCCCACTGCTGCCACCACTGAGGCCCAAAGACTGGATCAAAGGGGGTCTAAATCCTGAGTAAAATATTACCACAGCCACAATTAATGGGCTGTGGTGAAGTGGACCATACCCGAAGTCACTGAGGAAATCATAGATACCACTGACCACAGATACCACTGCTGAAAAAATCATACAAGGATCATACTACCACAGGCACCTAAAGTCAATGCCAAAGTGTCCTATTAAAACAACTTATATACACCATCAAGAACACGTTCTCCCCTGTGAAAGCAATTTCTAAAATTTGGAACAAGTTACTGCTATACCATATGTGCAGATATCATGGGGGTCAATGAAGAAATAAGATAGAAATTAAAAAATATTTTGAAATGAATGAAAATGAAAACGACATAGAAAACCTGTGGGATACAGAAAAAACAGTGCTAACATGGAAGTTTATAGCATTAAATGCCTACATCAAAATTGTAGACAGATCATAAATTACCAACCTAAGATTTCACCTTAGGAACTAGAAAAACAAGAACAAACCAAACTCAAAATTAGCATAAGAAAAGAAATAACAAAGATCAGAGCAATACTAAATGAAATAGACACTAAAAAATACAGAGGATCAATGAAAGAAAAAGTTGGTTCTTCAAAAAGATAAACAAAATTGATAAACCACCAGCTATAATAACAAAGAAAAGAAGAGAAAATATTCAGATAAACAGAATCAGAAATGAAAAAGGGGACATTACAACTGAAACCATAGAAATACAGAAGATCGTCAGAGACTACCATGAACATATATACACTCAAAAAGCAGAAAACCTAGAGGAAATGAGTAAATTTCTGGAAACATACAACCTCCCAAGATTGAACCAGGAAGAAAAAAAAAGAAGTCTTGAACAGATCAATAAGTAGTAGTGATATTAAATCAGTAATAAAAATTCTCCCAAGAAAAACAACCCAGAAACAGATTCACTGTAGAATACTACCAAACATACAAAGAACGAATATCAATCCTCCTGAAATTGTTCCAAAAAATTGAGGAGGAGAAAATTCTACCTCATTCTACAAGGCCAAAATCACCTTGATACCAAAATCAGACAAGGACACAACATAAAAAGTAAACTACAGCCCAATATGCCTGATGAACATAGACATAAAAATCCTCAACAAAATACCAGCAAACCAATTTTCTGGTGAGTACATGTGGTGCTTATTTTTCCATTCTTGGGATACTTCATTTAGTAGAATGGGTTCCAACTCTATCCAGGAGAACATAAGAGATTCTATATCACCGCTATTTCTTATAGCTGAGTGATACTCCATGGTTTACATATAACACATTTTACTAATCTACTCATGTATTGATGGGCATTTGGGTTGTTTCCACATCTTTGCAATTGTGAATTGTGCTGCTATAAACATTCGGGTGCAGATGTCTTTTCTGGTCATCACCTAAGTGCACATTTGGGAATAACACCAATTGGGTGTCAAGCAGATGTGTGTGGGGGGAAGGGATGGGTATATACCTATATAATGAGTGCAATGTGCACTCTGGGGAATGGACATGCTTGAAGCTCTGCCCCGGGGGGTGGGGGGCATGGGCAATATACATAACCTAAACTTTTGTACCCCCATAATATGCTGAAATAAATTTAGAAAAATACCAGCAAATCAAATCCAACAGCACATCAAAAGGATAATACACCACAATCAAGTGGGTTTCACCCCAGGGATGCAAGGATGTTTTAACATACATGAATCAATAAATATGATACATATGATACATAAACAGAATTAAGGACAAAAAAACATGATCATCTCATTAGTCACAGAAAAAGCATTTGAAAAAATTCAGCATGATTAAAATCCTCAACAAACTAAGCAAGGAAAGAATATGTCTTAAAATAATAAAGATCATAATTGATAAACCCACAGCCAACATCACACTTAATGGGGAAAATCTGAAACATTCCTGCTAAGTATTGGAATAAGACAAGGATTCCCACTTTTACCACTCTTATTCAATATAGTACTAGAAGTCCTCTCCAGAGCAATTAGGCAACAGAAAAAATAAAAGGCATCCCAATTGGGAAATAAGTCAGATTATGTCTGTTTATGATATCAGCTTATATCTAGGAAACCCTAAGGACTCCACCAAAAACTCTTAAATTTGATCAATGAATTCAGTAAAGTTTTAGGATACAAAATCAATGTATGGAAATCAGTAGCATTTTTGTACATTGATAATGACATAGCTGAGAACCAATTGAAGAAGGCAACCCCCTGTATAATATCTACAAAAAACCTAAAATACCTAGGAATACATTTAACCAAGAAAGCAAAAGATCTCTACAAGGAATACTACAAAACACTGCTGAAAGAAATCATAGATGATACAAAAAACGGAAAAATATTCCATACTCATAGATTGAAAGAATTTATATTGTTAAAATGACCACACTTCCCAAATCAATCTACAGGTTCAATGCAATCCCTATCAAAATACCAACACCATATTTCACAGAATTAGAAGAAAACAATTCTAACATTCATATGAAACCAAAAAAGAAACGGAATAGCTAAAGCAATTTGAGGGGAAAAAAAGCCAGTGGCATCACATTGCCTGACTTCAAATTATACTACATGGCTATAATATGCAAAACAGCATAGTACTGGTATAAAAATAAATACATAGATAAATAGAACAGATGATAGAACCCAGAAATAAAGCCACATATTTACAGCCAACTGATCTTTGTCAAAATCAACAAGAACATACACTGGGGAAAGGATATCCTTTACAATAAATGGTGCTGGGGAAACTGGATAGCCATATGCAAAAGAATGAAACTGGATCCCTATCTCTCACCACATACAAAAATCAACTCAAGATGCATTGAAGACTAAATGTAAGGCCTGAAACTATAAAAATACTAGAAGAAAATCTAGGGAAAACTCTTCTGGACATTGGGTTAGGTAAAGAAATCATGATGAATACCTCAAAAGCACAGGTAAAAAAACACAAAACTATACAAATGGAACTTAATTCAACTACAAAGATTTTGCACAGCAAAGGAAATGATCAACAGAGTAAACAGACAGCCTGTAGAATGGGACAAAATATTTGCAAACTATATATTTTATTGGGGAATAGTATCCAGAATTTATAAGGAATTCAAACAACTCAACAACAACCACAAAAAAGAAACATGAATAACACTTTTAAAAAGTTGTCTAAGGACTTTAATATATATTCTCAATAGTAGACAAATAAATGGTCAACAGGCATATAAAAAATATTCAATGTCACTAATCATCAAAGAAATGCAAATTAAAACCCCAATGATATATCATTTTACATCAATCAGAATGCCTATTATTAAAAAGACAAAAAAGTAATAGTTGTTGGTGAGGATGCAGAGCAAAGGGAATGTTTAAACACTGTTAGTGGGAATGTAATTTAATGCAACCTCTATGGAAAAGAGAATGGAGATTTCTCAAAGAACCATAAAATCCAGCAATCCCACTGCTGGGTATCTACCCAAATGAAAAGAAATCAATATATTAATAAAAAAATATATCTGCACTCATATATTTATCATATCAGTATTCACAATAGCAAAGATATGGAATCAACCTAAATGTCAATCAATGGAGGATTAGATAAAGAAAACGTGGTATATATACACAATGGAATTCTATTCAACCATAAAAAAGAATGAAATCATCTCTTTTATAGGAACATGGATGTACCTGGAAGCCATTATCTTAAGTGAAACAACTCAGACACAAAAAGATAAATATTGCATGTCCTCACTTATTGGTGGGAGCTAAGTAATGTATACACATGGAAGCAAAGTGAGAATGATGGACAATGGAGGCTTGGAGGGATTGAGGGAGTAAGAGATCCGGGATTATGTTAAGTTGCTTGGTGGGGTACAATGTGAATTGCCCCAATGATGGATACACTGAAAGCTCTGACTTCACCACAATGCAATATATCAATGTAGCAAAATTGCACTTGCACCCATGAATATATACAAATAAAAAATAAATTTTAAAAAATATTTTTGATTGGAAATCATAATTGTATACATTTGTGGGGTTCAATGTGATATTATGTATGTGTATATATATATATATGTGTGTATATATATATATACACGCACACACACATGCGCACACAATGTGGCATGATTAATTCAAATGAATTACCATACCCATCACCTTGCTTACCTATCATTTTTTATAGATTTAAATATAATTTCAATCTGTTCTGAAAGTTAAGTGATTCCAGGGTCTTCCAGGTTGTTTAGTCTATACATTATAACTATTATTTCAAATTACAAAATTTCTAAATTTTCAGAACCAGGGTGTAAATACAGTCATATAAAACCATTTAAAGACTCAATAAATAAAATGTCAGTGCTTTAAGATACATAATGCAATGTATTACATCACTCATGTTTGGAGATCATTTGGGAAAGACATGAACACTCAGCTGTAAAGACTCATAAATGTTGACCCCATCATTCACACCTGGCAACAGACATGTCAGTAAAAGCACATTTTTCTTTGTGAACATTTTTAATGACTTAAAGGAGATGTATAATAGCTAAGTTTTACAGACCTCACTATGTGTCAAAATATTGGGGAGGCAAGATATGTTTAGCAGATGATTTATAGATTTGTTTGCTTCTAAGACAGATAAGCAAGAATACCTGGGGCCTGAGCTGTTTCCCACAGAATATATGGTGGGTAGGTCACCAATAAGCCCAACTGGGGAAATAATTCACCTTTAAGCTGCAAGCTGCTTCATAGGTACCAAAAACTATAAGTTACAAAATTAATTGAGTTAGTAGGAGTAAGTATTAGAACTCAAGCATGTGACCCTTGAATAACTCTATGCTGTATTTTATCCTATGTCGTTGGCATATGTCATATTAAAAGATACTATATAGGATTTTTTTTTTCATTTGGGTAGATACCCAGTAGTGGGATTATTGGATCAAATGATAGTTCTACTTTTCATTCTTTGAGATTTCTCCATACTACTTTTCATAGAGGTTGTATTTGAATGTTTATAGTAGCACAATTCACAATTGCAAAGATTTGGAAACAACCCAAGTACACATCAATACATTAGTGGATTAATAAAATGTGATATATGTGTACCATGGAATACTACTCAGCCATAAAATATGGTGAACTACCTATTGTATTATCCTGGATGGAACTGGAGCCCATTCCTCCACATGAAGTATCACAAGAATGGAAAAACAAACACCACATATACTGACCATTACATTGGCACTAATTGATCAATACTAATGTGCACATATGGGAAGTAACATTTATAAGGTGTCAGGGAGGTAGAAGGGGGAGGAGGGGATGGGTAAATTCACACCTAACAGATGCATTGTGCACTGTCTGAGGAATGGGCATGCTTGTAGCTGTGACTCTACTCGGTGCCACAAAGGCAATTTATGTAACCAAAATGTTTGTATTCCCGTAATACTCTGAAATAAAATAAAAATTTTAAAAAGATACTATAGAGCAAAGCATGAAAACCTGCTGGGATTTTTCAGATGCAAGTATAATCCTTATTTAATTTATGTCTTTCTAATGATGATTGCTCTATAAAATCCTTTTTAATATGACTTATATCTGTTTCTTTAACATTTCATAGGAAAAAAAGATTAACTTGTCTTTAGCTCTTTTGTGATCATAATTCAGATGATCTAAGTTAAGCCACATAGCCAGTTGGCACTTTAGCAACTTTTCATTGGAGAAAGTGATGACATCTGCAACTTGATAGGATATGGACTATGGGACAGGAACTTGGTTCATATGAGTGCACATTAGGCACAGAAATATGGGAGAACTGGCTGTGGTTTGGTCAAGATGTGGTGTCAGAAGAGGTTTGATATAAATGGCAAGTCATAATATCTGGACAGCAAAAAAGACAAAGGTGATGGGCAGCAGTGCTATGATTCCTGTATATTGTCTAATTTTCAGTAAATTTGAATTGGTTACTATAGGACATGGAGTAAATTTTCCCTTCAGGGAATTGTGGTGCTATGTAATGAAAGTTAGCCATATAGATGACAGACAAATCCTAGCCCCCATCAAGCTTGTGGGTTGCGATTATTAAGATCAGGCACTTCTAATTGGTGAAAACATGGATGAACCTGGACAACACTATGCTAGATGAAATAAACCAGACACAGGAAGACAACTACTGCATGATCTCACTTATATGTGGAATCTAAAGAAGCATAACTCGTAGAAACAGAGAGTAGAATGGTGGTTACCAGGGGTCAAGGGGTGGGGGAAATGGAATTATGGTGGTGAAAGGGTACAATTGTGCAGTTATAAGATGAATAAGTCCTGGAGACCTAATATAAAGCATGGTGACTATAGTTAATAATAATGTATTGTATACTTGGTTGCTAAGAGAACAGATCTTAAGTATTCTTACCACACATACAAAAATAAGGTAACTATGTGAGGTGATAGATATGTTAATTAATTTGATTATGGTAACTGTTTCACAATGTATGTGCATATTGAAACATCACATGTACACCTTGAATATATACAATTTTTATTTGTCAATTACACTTCAATAAGGCTGAATAAAAAAAAAGATCAAGGCACTTCTCTCCCTAGCCAGAGCTGACTAGTTTGGACTAAACAAAGTACCAGGTATGATGGAAGACACTGTATACTCTAGCTGGAGGGGTGTGTATAATGGATAGGCCATGATGCTCTAAATGCTTATCATGTCCAAAAGGGTATGGTGTAGAAAGTGAAACTTCATATAGCAGTTATCATGTTTTTGTCTTCTGACCTTAATCACACTCAATCAACTGTTTAGATCAGATCAGAAATCAATTTGTCTCTGGACAAATGGGAGAGTTACTAGACTTTACTGGGTATAAGAACCGTTCCATAGAGGTATTTTATATTGGATAGTGAGTAATGAATCCATCAGATAATTAAATCCTTTCTCTTGTATAGGTTGAATATGAGCAATATACCTCAGAACTTCCTACCATTTACTGGATTGTCTTTGTGCCTCTTCTTTTTCTGTCCCCTCAACCTGGAACACCTTTTAATCTTCTTCCCCACTGGCAAAATCCTAAACCTTTAAGGCTTATTTCAAAATGTCATCTCCTCTGTGAAGCCTTCCCTGAACTTTCAGGTAAGTTTACTTACATCCTCCTTTGTTTGCTTTTCTGAGTACCTCCCATAGACTCCAAATTCCTTGAAGACAGAATTGATCTCTATTCTTATTCCTCAACATTTAACATAGTGTGGATATATTAATAACTAAACTTTAAAAAAGTATTCTGCATGCCATAAACTATTATAAACACTTTAAGTACATTAACTCATTTAACCTTCATAACAGCTCTGTCAAATGGTTACTGGTATTTTAGATTAGTAAACCTAAGTACAGAGAGGTTAGAACTTGACTCAAGATCACACAGCTTATAAATGGCAAGCAAGATTCAAATTCAGGCAATCTGGCTCCAGGATTAATAGGTGTTCAAAAATATTCATAGGAGGACAATAAAATGTAGCAATAGAAAGGGAACTGAGAAATTACCTTATAATTTTTCTTTTCACAGATGAGGAAAATGAGGCCTCAGAAGTTGGCAAAGAGAGTGTTAGCTAGTTAGTAGAAAAATGGAAATTAGAATTTGGATTTTTATGTCTTTTTCTATTTTTCCCTGAACAATTTGCTCTCCTCAAAGGTTGTTTCTAAGAAAGTTTTAAATGTAATTTCTAAGAACCCACCAAAAATTATTTCTTATTATCTGACAAAATTCAGTTCTCTTTACCTGAATTAAATTTGGCAAAAAAGGACAATGAAGTAGGTCACCTCTATTATTAGAAGGGAGGTCGTTCTGTCCTTGTTCTATCATTTATTATACATGTTTTTATTTAAATGGAAGTAAGACTACTTTTTAAATTACAAATCTATTTTAATGGATCACTAAACCAGTCCCCATGAATCCACAGTGATGGATGATGCCCATATCCCTAACTTGCTCCCATAACAACCCTTACTCTATTATGCATCCCTGTTTTTAGGAGACTCTTCTACATGACCTTTCATGTATATCTTATAATTGTTTCTCCTATTTATCTTTTTGGCCACCTCTCTCTATCCCTAGACCTGTGCATTCTCTTGAAATGCCAATCTCAGGGACCTTACTGTTCTGTTCAGTTTCTTCTGAATTTGATATTTGTCATCCATGGATAACAAGTGTCATTTCTTATGCTAAAGTGATTGAGTTGACAGAAAGTTTTCTCCTTCATGTGCAAAACTGACCAAATGAATTATTTCCTTTTCCCCCTTCAAAAGAGGTTGAGAATGAGTGACTCTCTTTGTCTTGAAAAAACCAGTGGGTTGTCCTGATCATCATATATTTCTTGTTAAGGTCTGGCTGACTCTCAGAGCTTGAATGTGTATGTGTAGTAATTTTTTTCTGTTATTTTGCAGGTATAAGTAAGATAGAACTTTACTGTGCTCTAGACAAAGCAATAAACCCTTTTTGAAACATCATAAGATAGCGTAGTAAAAGGAACTCCACACCAACAATACATTTTCCCTTCAAAATAACAAAGCAAAACACAAAGTAAAGCAACGCATATGAACAGAAGAAAGAATTCAGTTACCTTTGAAACTGTACTCCAGAAACAAGTTACTTAAAAAGAGTTCCTCAAATATGACTACATCTTAACAGTAGCTTGTTTATGCCTGCAGTGAAGAAGTCTGGAGACTGAGTGGCAATGAAATAGCAAAAGGCGTTTTCCACAGCTTGTTGAGAATTGGATATTTTTCCCAAGAAGTTGCCCAAAGCCTGGAAGAAGTGGTAGTCAGTTGGTGCAAGGTCTGGTGAATATGGTAGATGACAGACAATTTCCAAGTCTAGCTTCTGAAGTTGGAGCAGCATCGTCTGTGTGACATGTGTTCCAGTGTTGTCTTGCAAAAGGATTGGCCTGTCTCTATTGACCAATCTCAGTTGCTTAATAGCAAGCATCCTCCTCATTTTGTGCAAGTGGTTGCAGTTGACATCTGCTGCAGTCTACTGACCAAGCCTCTTGAAGCTGTAGTGGATAATACCAGCGCTGCCTCACCAGACAGACACCATCAGCATTTTTTGATGGATATTTGGTTTTGGACTGTGTCTGGGTACTTCATCTTTATCCAACCATTATGGTGAACACTTGTGATTCATAATCCATTTTTCCACAGAGGTTGCACTAGTTTTCAGTCCCACCAGCAGTGTATGAGTGTTCCTATCTCTCCACATCCATGCCAACGTTTATTGTTTTGAAGCTGTAGTGGATAATACCAGCGCTTTGGGACTTTTTGATAAAGGCCATTCTCACTGGAGCTAAGCAATATCTTATTGTGCTTTTGATTTTCATTTCCCTGATGATTAGAGATGTTGAGCGTTTTTTCATATGTTTGTTGGCCATTAGTTTGTCTTCTTTTGAAAAGTTTCTGTTCATGTCCTTTGCCCATCTTTTGATAAGGTTGTTTGATTTTTTCTTGCTGATTTTCCTGAGTTCTAAATAGATTCTAGTTATCATCATCTGCACTCAAATGTTTATAGCAGCAAAATTCACAATTGCAAAGATATGGAAACAACCCAAGGGCCCATCAATATATGAGTGGATTAATAAAATGTGGTATATATATATATATATACCATGGAATACTAATCAACTACAAAAAACAATGGTGAGCTAGCACCTCTTATATTATCCTGGATAGAGCTGGAACCCATTCTACTAAGTGAAGTATCCCAAGAATGGAAAAATAAGCACCACATGTATTCACCATCAAATTGGTATTAACTGATCAACAGTTAAGTACACATATATGTAATAACATGCATTGGGTGTTGGGCAGATGGGAGGGGGGGAACAGGGGGATGGGTATATATACACCTAATGGGTGCGGTGTGCACCATCTGGGGGATGGACACACTTGAAGCTCTGACTTGGGTGGGGCAAGGGAAATATATGTAACCTAAACATTTGTACCACCATAATATCCTGAAATTTAAAAAAATTCAAAAAATCACCAGAACAGAACTTCTCAAACCATGGACATACTATGTGTTCATTAGCCACATCCTTCCCAAACACTTCCTTGATTATTTTGAGCTGTCTGCACTGCATTGGTTCCATGATGGAACTCATGTTTAAAAGTGACATGAATTGGCCAGGTGCGGTGGCTCACGCCTGTAATCCTAGCACTCTGGGAGGCCGAGGCGGGTGGATCACTCGAGGTCAGGAGTTCAAGACCAGCCTGAGCAAGAGTGAGACCCCGTCTCTACTAAAAATAGAAAGAAATGATCTGGCCAATTAAAAATATATATAGAAAAAATTAGCCGGGCATGGTGGCGCATGCCTGTAGTCCCAGCTACTTGGGAGGCTGAGGCAGTAGGATCGCTTAAGCCCAGGAGTTTGAGGTTGCTGTGAGCTAGGCTGACACCATGGCACTCACACCAACCTGGGCAACAGAGCGAGACTCTGTCTCAAAAAAAAAAAAAAAAACATGAATTTTTAACTTATATATGGTTTCACAAAAATTGTTCAAAAAAATTTGGAAGAAAATCACATGCCAAAAGGGGCATTTGAAAGACTGAGGATATACCTTCACAACATAAATAAAACAAGAGTGTCAAGGTGAAATCAGATATCAACTGTCAAACTTAAGGAAATGAGATACTTCATACTTAATAACCTAATAGAATAAGGAATCACAACAGTGTCACTTCTTGACATTGTTGGACAATTTGCAATGCATAGAGATGATTTGGATACATGTCCCAACGGAGACCTCATAAAGAAACTCATAGCTATTCTAACACAACACTAGCTAACGCTAACAGAGCAGGGACTGAAGAACTGCAGTAAACTCCAAAGCTCTTTCAGTATTCAGCCACCAGGACAAAAACAGAAAAAAAAAAGCTCCACTGCTGAACCTTTTCATTTTATATAGCTGCTGAAACTTTAGAAACTTCGTAGACCATAATCCATTAAAACGATATATATTACATCAAGTTTCAATACCTAAACTTGCCTTTAAAGCCTTGAGGTAAAAAGATTGGATCTCTTCCATTTTCCAGAAAGCTGATTTGTAAAATTGAAAAAAAAAAAATCCATGAGACAGTCTGGTAGATCACTCACTATTCCTGATCTATGTTCTATTTCTTAGCCCTACCTCTGTGACCGATTTAAAAGCGTAGCCTAAATAACTCTTTCCCTTTCAAATTACCATATATTACAAGGTTTTTCTTTTAGCATTATTCCTCAGTCTAGTTCAAGGTTTAAGAAAATGGTACTGCCAGCTCAAATTTTTATCAGCCACCTACCTTTTCAAATACACTCATATGTTACCAAATACAAGTGCTGCTTTTTTCTGGGTTTTATGAGGGGAAATTTTAGACAGTCTTTAAAATATATGTGTGTGTATATGTGTGTCTGTGTGTGTGTTTAAAAAAAAAATCTACCAAGCTTGAACTCAGACAATCTTCTAAAAAATATACAATATACTAATGGAATGGATATCAGTGTTTTTTATTAAAGTGTACATATAGCATTTGCAACCTTTTTTTATCATTTTTTTTCTATTTTTCATCTTTTATAGTTAGTACCACTTCAGTCAAGTTCAGTACTATCCAAAAGATCAGACATGATGTGATACTTCACACATAAGAAGCCATGTGTAAGTCCTGAGGCAAAAGGTTTAAGTAAAGAATTTCAACAATGACTTCTTAAGCAGATACCACATTTTCTGCTGTGGGTTCTGTTATATAGTCCATATTCTTGTGCTTAGAGCAGGGATTATTCTGCCTCATCAGCCTTAATCTTCATCAGCCCTATACACCCAAATTCTCCCTGGGATTCAGTGATCTCCCAATGTGATGAAAATTGTGTCTCTGAAAGTTTTTCCAATAAAGTGCACATTTTTACATTGGTATTACCACACCCCCTCACTTATCCTCCATGAACTTTTATTAATCCTCCAATATACATACCATATTATTGCCCTGTGAAGTCTTCCCTGATTGTTCCATGAATGCTTCCTCTATTGGACTCTATGTATAACTTTGTTATAACATATAGATCAGTACTTATCACAAATTTCTGAGAAAATATTTCTGTCAGTAAAGAAGAGTGAAATTGAACCTCCAAAGAGTCTGGATAAATAAGAGCAAGGTGACCTCCCATCAGTATAAAATTTCTTGAAATAAAGCATTTTACCTTATAAAAATTCATGCAAATGTTTCATACTATATCATTCTGTGTCAGTCTATTATAATTTTAAAAAATATTATTTTAAATTATTTGTCATTAATAACACTGAAGTTTACAAATATTTCTGATAGTCAGCCTAGGGTTTTGTGTTCCCTGTGGAATACTATTGTATGCATTCAGTTTGGTAAGCACCTTTGTAGATCCCCAACCAATGGCAAAGCAGTTTTTTATACAAAAAATATCAATATTCTATAAAATACAAAACAATATTCAGAGGAAAATTTATAGCATTAAACACATATCTTAGAAAAGAAAGGTCTCCCAAGAATGGAAAAATAATCATCACATGTACTCACCATCAAATTGGTTTCACTGATCGTCACCTAAGAGCACATTTAGGAATAACATTAATCGGGTGTCAGGCAGATGTGGGGGGGAGGGGATGGGTGTATATATACATAATGAGTGCGATGTGCACCGTCTAGGGGATGGACATGCATGAAGCTCTGATTCAGGGCATAGGGGGGCAAGGGAAATATATGTAACCTAAACTTTTGTACCCCCATAATATGCTGAAATAAAAAAAATAAATAAATATGAACTGGATATTTAAAAAAAAGAAAAGAAAGGTCTCAAATAAATTACATCAGCTTCTATTTTAAACCTAAAAAAAGAACAAATTAAACCCAAAGAAAACAGAAGAAAATAAATAATAAATATTAGAAATCAATGAAGGAGAAAACAGAAATAGAGAAAATCAGTGAAACCAAAGTCAGTTTTATTGAGATCAATAAAATTAACATCTAGCCAAATAATCAGAAGATACTCACAAAATAGCAATATCAGTAATGACAGAGGTGACACGACACTATTTCCAGATATTAAATAGGAAAATATTATGACAAACTTTATGACAATAAATTTAAAAACTTAAATTAAATGGATGGATCCCTTGAAAAATGCAAGCTACCGAAGGTCACTCATAAAAAAGTATAAAACCTGAATGTCCTCATATCTATTAACAGAAATTGAATTTATAGTTAAAGATTTGACTAAACAAATCCCAGGCCTCATGTGGCTTCACTGGTGAATTCTACCAAATATTTAAGAAAGAAGTAATACCAATTCTGTAAAAATTCTTCCAGGAAATTGAAGAAGAGAAAAGTATCTCCCAACTTATTCTATGAAGTCAGCATTAACATAAAACTACACAAAAATATTATAAGAAAAGAAAACTACTAACTAATAATCCTCATGAATATAGATGCAAAAATTCTTTTTTCTTATACCATATTTTTACTGTATATGCAAAAATTCTTAACAAAGTTTTAGTAAATCACATCAAACAATAATATCTAAAAAGAATGACATATCATAGTCCAGTGAAGTTTAGTCCAGCAATAGCAGGTTGCTTTAACATTAAAAAAATCAACGTAATTCACTATATCAATATATTGAAAAAATATGATCATCTCGATATATGCAGAAAAAGTATTTGCCAAAAACTAACATCTACTCCTTATAAAAATCTTGCAACAAAACTAGGAATAGAAGGGAACTTTCTCAACATCATAACGATCATCTACGAAAAATCTGCAGCTAATATTCCTCATGCTCATTGATGAAAAATGAAATGCTATTCCCCTAAGATTAGACATAGAGCAAGTGTGTCTGCTTATATAATTTCTTTTTTTTATTTCAGCTTATCATGGGGGTACAAAAGTTCAGGTTATATATATTGCCCATGTCCTGTCCATCCCCCCGAGTCAGAACTTCAAGCGTGTCCATTCCCCAGACAGTGCGTTCTATTAAACATTGTACTGAATGTTCTAGGCAGTGCAATGAGGCAAGAAAAAGAAACTAAAAACATTCAGATTGGAGAGGAAGAATTAAAATTGTTGTTATTCTCATATAATGGGATTGTCAATGTAGAAAACCTATATATTCTACAACTATTAGCACTAGAACTAGTAAGTGAGCTTAGCAAGTTTACAGGATACAGAATCAATATAAAAATCAACTGCATTTCCATATACTAGAAATAAAAAGTAGGAAATTGAAATATAAAACATACCATTTATGGTAACATTTAAACATATGAAATAATTAGGCAAAAGATTTATAATTCTTGTACACTTAAAAGTACAAAACATTACTGAGATAAACTAAAGACCTAAATAAATTTAGAGATACACTATGTTTATGTATGAGAAGACTTAATATTTTTAAACTGTCAATTCTCTTCCAATCAACATCTTAAATATAAATTCAATACAATCCCTATCAAAATCCCAGCAAATTTTTCATAGAAATTGGCGAGCTAATTTTAAACTTTATATGAAAATGTGAAAAATATAGAATAACCAAACCTATTTGGAAACAAAATTGATGGAATTACACTACTCTATTTCAAGATGTATTGTAAATTTATAGCAATAAAGATTGTGTGGTGTTGGTGTAAGGACAGAACCACTGTATCAATGGAATAAAATTAAGTACAGCAATATATATATATATATATATAGTCAACTGATTTTTGACAAAGACTCAAAGGCAGGTCAGTGGACAAAGGATAGGCTTTAGAAAAATTGTACTGGAATATTTAATCATCCACATGCAAAAAAAGAATGAACATAAGAAAGAAATCTCAATACAATGCATCCTAGATAAAAATTAACTTAAAATGATCATAGGAGTAACTGTAAGTGCTAAAGCTATAAACTTCATAAAAGAAACCATAGGTGTAAACCTTCATGACCTTGGATTAGGCAATAGTATCTTACATACAACAATAAAAACATTATCCATAAAATAACATTGATGAATTGGACTTTATCAAAGTTAGGAACTTATGTTCCCAAGCAATAGAAAGAAATGACAAGCCACCAACTTGGAAGAACATTTTCAGTTCATATAATTGATAACAAATATGTATCCAAAATATTTAATCAAATATTATCCAAATATTTTGGTTAATGTAATCAAAATTCAATAATAAGAAAATAAACACTCCAATAAATGGACAAAATATTTGAACAGACATGTCACCAAAAGATATAATAAGCACATGAAAAAATGCTCAAACTTACTAGCCATTGAAGATATGCAAGTCAAAATCACAATGAGATTTTAACACGTGCCTATTAGAACAGCAAAAATGAGAAAAGTGTGCCCTTACTGTTTTGAGAATGTGGAGGAGCTAGAACTCTCATATACTGGCTGGTGAGAATATGAAATGGTACAACTACTTTGGGTAAAAGTTTGGTAGTTTCCTAAAAAGCTAAAAGTCCTAAAAAGTTAAAAATATAACTATCATTCAGCCATTCTACTCCTAGGTTTTTACACAAGAAAAATTAAAGTGTATGTCTACACACAGACTTGTACATGAATGAATGTTCATAGTAGCTTTGTGTGTAATACCCAAAGACTAGAAACAAGCCAAATGTCTATCAACAGGTAATTGGATAAATAATTTTTTGTATATACATAAGTGGAATATTCATCAATAAAAAGAAATGAACTATCAATACAGACAATATTGAAGAATCTCAAAATAATTAGTCAAAGAAGGTAAGCCAAAAAGAGTACATACTCTGTGATTCCATGTATGTAAAATTTTAGAAAAATACAAATTAACCTATAGCAACAGAAAGAATGTTTGCCTGGGGAGGGAACTTAGGGTAGAAGGGATACAAGAAAACTTTGGGGGATGATGGATATACTTGTTACCTTGATCGTGGTAAAAATTTCACGGATATATACTTGTATCAAAACTTGTACACTTTTAATAACATTAATTTTCCTCCATAAATCTTTAGAAATGCCATGAAAATGGTCCATATTATTCCATTTTTATATCAGCTCATAAGGATTAACATTATTTTAAAGTATTTGGTACCTGGTAAAAGTGATACTCAAAATTTTCCTACATTTAGCCTGTGATTTTGCATTCCCTTTGTAATATTGTTGCATGGTCCAGTTTGAGAACCACATTCTTATTTCCCCCACTAATCACAAAGCAATATTCTGTCATAATAAAAGTGAACTTCTTTAAGGCAGGGATTGAATTTGTTTAATCTCTTTATTCTTAGCTCTAAGCACAGTGCCTAGCACATAGTAGAAACTAAATGAATGTTAGCTGAATGGACTAGATTTTCTAATATTCTGTCTTTTCTTTGTCTTATATATTCACATTGAATAACAACAATAAACTCATTCTAATAGTATTATAGCTACAGATATAAAACCATTGGAGGTCTTTTCCTTTTTGGGCTTATCTTTATTCCATTATTTGCCTCATTTACTCATCTGCAATGCTCTCACACACTTCCCCCCCCCCAAATTTAGATGTAGAAAAATCTCAGATTATCTTAGGTTCCACTCTCCTCTATGACATTCCATGCCAATATAGTCTTGAGCAGTTCACTTGACATTTCCAAATCTCAACTTCATTGTAATGTGGAGATAATACCACCTATTTTTATGGTTGTGTATACTATTCATGAGTTTAAACCCATGAAATATACCTGAGCCATTGTAAATAGCCAAAAAGTGCTAATTCTCTTCCCCTCTGAATCCTACTATACATAGCTCCTTCATTAAAGTTTTCCCATCCAGTGCTTCATCTCTTCTGGACTCTGTCCTCTTATAGGACAGTGAGTGGTATAGATTAATAAACAAATACTTAGTAGTTAAATAACTTTTCCCAAATAATGGAGCGCTTGTATAGAATTATAGGGTGGGGAAAATGAAACACTAGAGCAGGACTTTGTGGATATGGGATGCGGGAGCCAGATGAGACTTTTTTTTGTCTACTCTCAACATTATACCACATAGAGAGATGTTTGTTCTACCTATGCTCAAAGCTGGCCTTGACCTATGCACATATCTCATGCTCAAGATCCTCCTGTTTCTATATAACCTCTCACCCCAAACACCTATTTTCTCCTGTTAGCACAGGAGAAAACCTGAACCTGATTATCCTTATACTAGTTGTATTGCAAAGAAATTATTTTTCGTAAGCCTAATGCTGAGTTTCCTGGCACAATCAGGTGTTCTGGTCCTTTAAGAGTTTATCATTTACATTATCTGGAAGAAGGAATGAAGGAGAAGGAAATGAATTTTTTTTCTGTCTACCAGCAAGTTCAGGAGGTACTACATGAAGTAGTATGAAAAATCATAAGAGATTAGTTACAAAAATGAGTAAAGAATTCTTCACCTACGCTCACAATCCTAAACTTATTTTTAAGTCCACACCATGGCTATCAGCTGGAACAAAAATAACAACCAACTTTTTATTGACTATTTACTACGTACCAGTATTGTCTTAATTATTTTACATGTAATGACCTACTTAATGCCAATGATTGAGCCCACTTAAGAATCTATACTTTTACTCCCTATAGTTGAATAATAGGCTTAATTAAAATAAAATTTTGATTAATTACAACTTCACTAACTGAAGTGCTTAGGTAAATGCATCTTTTTTTAAGGAGAAACAAGCACATTGTAAAATTTAAGCTCATGTTATAGACTTTGTTTGAACAAAAATTTCTAGAAAATGAGCCTCTGATCCTTACTTAACAAATAAAAATTTAGTGGTCACTAAGGCCTTATTTACTAAGGGGATAAAATAGACACTGACACTTTAGAAAAATATTCCACTAAGAAAAAAACAAAAAAACCAAATTTTTGTTCTTTTTTCTTACCCTCAGGTCACCAGAATATTAAATTAACTGAAACTACCCTTTCTCATGTAGTCTATTTAACTGAGGTTTTCCCGTATATTGACGTTTCTACATATCTAGATGTTAGATGTCAAGTAGGCAAAATATCTGGCTATCTAATAGAATATTTTCTAGTATTTATCTGCATGGAACAACATAGCAGACAACTTTCCTTGAGAAATAATGTATGATAAGTTTAATATATAATGAAACATGCATGAAGTATTTACAATGAAATTATATATATATATATATATATAATGAAACAAAACACATGTAGAGATAACATATGAAATGGTCACTATTGAATACAGACTACCACTTGCTAATGCATCCTGCAGCTTCTGATATTAAAATTCTATTAAACAGAAAAGAGATTATTGTTTACCTCTTGATCAAAATTCTGAAGCTCAAATTAAAGATTTATAAATATTCACAGAAAATTTCCATAACAGAGTTACTCAATGTGATATAAAAGATAGTTTAATATTAAACACTCTATGTAATAATGTAACTGTTGACACTTGGGTACTGAAGTATTTACACACACTAAAATTGGCCTGTTAAAGTCAAAAGACTTGATGAGGTGATTCCACAACTGGCATTTGAACTGATAAGAAAATTGGGGAAAGGCAACGTTATCAACTTGAAATACATTCACTTGCTTTCTCCCAAGACCCTTTCTATCAAGTATTAAATTACAGTTTAGCTGGTGGAAAAATATCTGTCTGATGTGTGATCTGGAAAAGTGACTTGGCAAAGGATCAGGCAAGATTTAAAAAAAAAAAACATACACATGCATGAATATACTGAGTTCGCTTATAAAATGATCTAATAAAATAAAAGGTCTCAACTAGTGATCTTAAAAAGCTTTCATGAGATTAAGATGTTGGACCTGGAAAGTTCTCATAGGTTTTCAACTCACCATATAGTTTAATTTCTTTTGGAAAACCACTGGCCACACTTTTCTTAGCAGGTGTCAACTGATTGAGTATGTTTGGACTATATTTCCCTCTATCTCTCCCTTCATCTTTATTTTCTTCCCCATGCTGCCTCTGTTTTATCAAAAAGTGGTAGTTTGCATAAGGATTCAGAGAAGAACATTCAACTTCATTCTCTTTAGATCATTCCCTGAGTGAGCCTCACATTCATTTTTTTCTTTTTTATTTAAGCCTCAAATTCATTTTAAGAAGATGTAAGTATATAAAATAAGGAGAAAGCCAATCTTGTATATGACATATGTGTGTGTGTGTGTGTGTGAGAAAGAGAGAGAGAGGCCTCAAGTCCTCATGTATATGTGTGGATTCAAGCCATAAAACCACCTAGCAAGGCCACAGGTCATTTACTTCATCATATTCCTTTTGAATATACTACTTTTGAGTGGACAGAGGCAAGTGACTTTTTTAATTTAAAAAATTAAGGTAAATGTTTGCTTGCATGGGTCACAGAGATTTTTGTGGCAATCTAATTTAATCTGCCAATATTTGAGCACTTACTTTGTGTGCCCAATAAGGAGCTGATTATTCAGTCATTCAAAATAGTCATCTAATCCTGCCTTTTCCTGCTCTAATTGCTACCAAACTCTGCTTAAAATTTATTCTATTCTGTGATAATAAAAATCATTGGATTGTACACTTTAAATAGGTGAGTTATATTGTATGTGAATTACATATCAATAAAATCATTATTTTATTTTTATTTATTTTGAATTTTTTTTAATTTCAGCATATTATAGGGGTACAAATGTTCAGGTTACGTATGTTGCCCTTTCCCCTCCACCGAGTCAGAGCTTCAAGTCTGTCCATCCCCCAGATGGTGCACATCGCACTCATTATGTATGTATACACCCATCCCCTCCTCCCCTCTCCCATCTGCCCAATACCCGATGAATGTTATTCCTATATGTGTACTTAGGTGTTGATCAAAAAGTGTCATTTTAAAATCTGTTCTATGAACATTATAGCTACTATTTATCGAGCATTTATCATATACTAAGTGCTTTGCATATGTTGAATTTTTTAATATGACATTCATAACCTATTTATTAGTAGCATTTTTAAATCCAACTTCACAGACAAACTGAAGTTTATAAATATTAAGTAACTCACCTAAGGATACATAACTAGTAAGTGGTGAATTTAGGATTCTACCTGGGTCTATTTGACTCTAAAGCTCCTATTCCTTTCATATCACATCAGGATTCCTCTGTGCCTGTCTACCTACCTAATAGAAGTAAGCTCAACCTGATGATTTCTTAAAGTTGCTTGGAGCTGAATTTTAAGATCTTTTAAATGCTTCTTCCAATTCCTTAGATTCTAGATTTCTGTTTATAGCTAAGAACGTGTAAAAATACTAATAATTCCTGATTTCCCTGGCTCTGGGAGATGAATTCCAACCTACTATTCAAGAAGGGATTTCAAGTCATACAATATCACTCAGTAAGTATTTTTCACTCATGCCTCACAAACGGCAATACAGAAACATTTCCAACTCGATTACTTTCTTGGAACTTGCCATAAGTATAGGATTTTGGGGTGTCTTTTTTCCCCTGGATACTGCCTTTATCATACTCACTAGCTAGATTAATCTTGAAAACTATCTTTTTTGAAACATGCATTTTATTTTGTTTTCAGCTGGGAATTCAGAGATTCCTGAACATTGGTATCTGATAGAGGGTTTGACTAGATAGCTGGGCAGGGGCTTTTCAACACTGAAACAGTATGGGGGCTACATGCCAATGATCCCTGATAGTATACAATCACCAAGCTGAATTACTAAGGCTTCTTATTCATGTATGAAAGGGAAGAAAAGGTAGGAAATCTCAAAAATTCCAAGTCAAATGTCTGATTGCCTCTGGGGATGGTAGAACAATAAAAGACATAGGAAATCAAATACTCTAGATACACTGACTTGATCAAAACACATTCTATGCATGTGACAAAATACCACATGTACCGCATAACAATGTACAGATATTATAATCAATAAATATATATAGAAAAAAAATCAAAGTTACTTTTGAACTTTACTGTCAAATTAAAGTTATTTTCAAATCACTGTTGCTACCACACTAATTCAAGTTAAGCATTCTCTCTTACTTAAGCTATCTTCACGGCTTCCTACCTGGACTCACTTCTTTCTTTTGGTCCCCTATCGCCCACATTCTTCTCACAGTATTAATCACAGTTAAAGCACCTTCCTGGATATGTAATAGAAACAAATTCAAAGAAGCACTCTTGATTTCTACTTTTCTCCAACCTGTTCCTTCCTCAGTCTTCCCTATTTCAGAAAATGCCACTACTATATACATTCCTGATACCAGAAATATGGGTGTCATATACTACCACCCAACATCTAATCCATTAGGGATTAAGAAGATTTTACTCCAAAATATATCCAAAATTCAACCACTTCTCTCCACCTCTATGACTATCACTTTAATCTAGACCACCATCATCTTTCATCTGAACCATTGAAGTAACCTTCTAACTGGTCTTACTGTTCCATTTACACCACCCCCCACAATCTATAATAGTCAGTTATTATTTTTCAAATTAGACCATTGTCCTGTTATGATTAAAATTGTTTAAATACTTGCCATTGTCATCAGACCAAAACCCAAACCTCTTATCTTCATCTTCAGGGTCCTATATGGTCTAGTCCCTATCAACTTCTCAAAACTAATCTCAAACTTCTTATCCTCCCAACTTAACTACGTTCCAGCCACATTGAAATCTCCTCTGTTTGAGGTAGGCACAGTGGTGCACATCTGTCTTCCCAACTACTCGAGAGGCTGAGGCAGGAGAATCCCTTGAGCCTAGGAGTTCAAGGTCAATCTGGGCAATATAGCAAGACCCTGTCTCTAAAAAATAAAAAGGAAATAAAAATTTAAAAAAGAAATTTCCTCTGTTCTTAGAGCAACAAGCATCCAATGTGCTTTAGGGACTTTTACATTTTATCCTATATTATTTGCATGTTTATTCCCCATTTGCATTACTAACTCCTTTTCATCAATTTGGTATCAGTTTGTATGACATCTTCACAGAGATTTCCCTGACCACTCTAAGTAGCATTCTTTACCATTGACAATTGTTTAAAGCATATACCACTTGTCACTATTAAAAATCCACAACTGTGTGATTATTTGACTGTTCACCTTACCACCCCACATCCATCATACACTCTCCCACACAAATACACTAGAATATAATTCCCATGACTCTATGGTTCACTATTATATGCCCAGTTTTTAGCCCAGAGCCTATTTCAATACCTACTTGTTGAAATAAAGACATTGACAATTTATTTAGTCTACCACAGGAAAAAATGTTTCATGATAAGGCTGGGGAGAATAGATGGTCCAAAAAAGCTACCTTTGTAAAATCATCCAGAAATTCTCTCTTCTGTATGGGCACAATCCTACTCACCATCTTTCTTAGGTTCTGGTAATCTTCTGGGCCTTCTAGACTCTGCTACTTCTAGGTAATTTAAGCCAATTATGCACAAAAAAATCTTTATAACAAGACATGATTAAAATTTATCCAACTAATATTTTTGTAATACACTTATTTATCTTCTAATTCTCCCTTATTCTTCTTAGCCACAGTGACTCTTAACAGGAACAAAACTCAAGAAACAGCAGGTCTAAACCATAGACCAGCTGAGAGGGTAGGTTTGTTTTTATAAAACAAGATTTCAATAATCTAAAGGTTCCTGGAGCACAGGAAAATGGACTGTCTGATGAATATTAATTATTGAATCAGGTTGTGCTGTTTAGCCAAATTCTGAGAATAAATAGAATTCAGTAATTCAGAATGAAAGTCCTATCTGCACCACTGATATGCCCCAATTATAGGCTAGTTTCAAATATGTATTTTTTTACATTTAGTGCCTATAATAACTTAATAGACAAGAATTATCTAGAATAACACATCAAACACCATTGATATTTTAATGAGGTAGGCAGGAACCAGATCACAGTCTACCTTATATGCCATGCTCAAAGCTTATATTTTTTTTCCTGAAAATTACAGAGTATCACTGAAGGGTTTTTAAGTAGTATCAATGAGATGAAATTTTAGATCATGTTTTTTATAAAGCTCAATTTGGGAGTAATGAGATGGGTGGCTTGGAAAGGGCAGAACAATAGCAAGGAGAGTAATTTGGAAACTATTCCAATATTCATTTTAAAAAATAATGAATACCTGAAACTGTGCCAGTAGGAATGTAGGAGATGGGATAGATTTGAGTGATAATTAGGATATAGAATCAACTAAACCTCCATGGCTATGATCCCCAATCCATGGGACATGGACCGATACCAGTCCGTGGACTGTTAGGAACTGGGCCACACAGCAGTAGTTGAGCAGCAGACAGGCTAGTGAGCAAAGCTTCATCTGTATTTACAGCCACTCCCCAAAACTCACATCACCGCCTGAGCTCTGCCTCCTGTCAGATCAGCAGCAGCATTAGATTCTACATTATGGTAAATTGTATAATTATTTCATTATGTTACAATGTAATAATAATAGAAATAAAGTGCACAATAAATGTAATGCACTTGAATCATCCTGAAACCATCCCCCTCCCCTGGTCTGTGGAAAATTTGTCTTCCATGAAACCTCAGGCCACCCGCAACAGCCATCTGGGCAAGGAGAATAGGAAGGAATGGGTATTCATCTAGTCTGACAGTACAGGGCTGTAGTCTGCAAATTATCCCTGCTGTCAGCTAAGTTACTTGAGCTGCTGAGCAGATGCCTGGAGAGAAGGTGTGCCTATATCATTTGCAGAGGCATCTTGGTTGTCATGACTGCGAATTGTGCTGCAGCAGAGCTGCCTTTCCTAAACTCACTTACTTGTTTCCTTCTCTGGAGCTGTGCTAGGGCCAAGACACATCTGTGGCCCTGAAAGAAAAATGAGTCAAGTAGAGATGAAGGAACTAGCTATTTCTTCACTAGAAATTTAAATAATAGGCAAAGCAGCTCTTCAATGTTGTACCCAATTACAGCACAGCCCAATCAGCTGCCATTTGTTGGAGTAAATGGACTATTTAGGGTGTATTTTAAAATAGGGCTTGCATCTCCTACTAAGATGATTTTTACCGTAGAATAGTGCCATATTGTTGCTGTATTTAAAGTACTCATTTTTAGTGTGTAGGGACTGTGACAGCAACTTAGAAAGAACTTTCCACTTGCCACTTTATCATACATTCTTCAAAGGATGCATGCCTATTTTACTCCCTGAACAGGCAAATGGATTCACCCATGATCACTTAACCTGATTTTTCACACATTATACTCCATGAGAAAAACATATGTTGCCTAGGTCAGCTTCATCCCCACAGCCATTCCAGAGTTCTAGAAACTGAAGGTAGTCCTTTCCACAGAGAACAGATGTACTTTAGTGATTTGGCCTTGAGACTCAAAAGATGGCTTCAGTGCTCCAATGCAAAATTTCAATGAATGCAATCCCCAGCAGAAGAAAGGCAATGTCTATTTTGGAATGATAGGGCAATTTTTAATTCCCAAGAGATGTATCTTTACTTACGCAGAATTGAGTCCCATTTATAGAATCCAAAAAGCTGCAGATCAGGCTATAAACTTTGGAGGGGAGAGGTGGGAATACTTCAATCCTAGTCCCAGCCCTGATGTTCACTAGCTGGGCAACCTTGGGTAGGTTACTTAATTTTTCTAGATCTCATTTTTCCCACTTGAAAAATTATTGGGCAAGAAATGATGGTCTCCATGTTTCTCCTAGAAGGAACGTATATTCTATTCCTAATCCTATCCCTAGGCAGATGCCTACTTAATGGGGTTGAAAGGCCTAACACAAACTTAATCTGCCTCAATTAACTTTCATGTCAGTTTCCTACTGGGTTTCTACAATTACCATTACTACAATAAACCCTCTGAGTGAAGGTAGTGTCAACACAAGGCTCCTTATTAATTGTAAATGTTTAAATCTGTAAGAACTTGTGCAGAGACAAGGATCCTAAGAAAATGGAACTCAGGAAAAGGAAATTCTACACATGTACTGTGCAATGGTTTATGAGCAAGAGCCCCAAAACCTGCCATGCATCAATTCAAATCCGAATGTTAACTCTGTCAGTTACTTGTTATGTGACTCTAAAAGTAATTAAACCCTTCTGTGTCTAAGTTTCCTCATCTCTAAAATTAGTCAAATAATAGTAACTGACTCATTTGATTCTTGTGATTTCATGAGATAATACATATAAAACATTTTCCACTTGGCACAGCACCTTCATGTAGGAAGCACTCAACTAATGTTAGCTATTATTTTCTTGAAGAACTTTCAGCAGACTTGAAGAATGATTACATTGCATACAGGCTAGTATCAATGTGAAATATATTATATTGTCATTCACAGAATGGTCTCTGAATGGAATAAATGGGATGCCCTGCTGGCTGCCGCATTGGACATCCCCATTCCCCAAACTTGCAAAATAAGAAAAACTTGTCAGCTTTTATTTCTCACCACCTTGTCAGATTTTTTTTTTTGATTTGTGATGATACACTATGCTACACCTATTGACATTCCTTTACATTTTCTGTAAGGAAGATAAGAGGTTGAAAAACCTCATCCCTGCCCCACCGTGTCCCTATCAGAGTATAATATCCCATATCAGGCTATCTGGTCTGGCTGATTGTCTGCACTATTAATTCTGTCTTACTGAGCACATTGCCCTAGAATCCCTGCCCAGTAAAGACAGTTGGTGGGACCACATGAACACACTGTTTTCTATAGCACCTTCTCTAAAGGAAGACAAAAGTGAAGATGTGAGCCCTGGTGGCCAGCCTGCCTTAAGAGTCATTAAAAAAAAAAAAAAAAAAACAGGCCGGGCACGGTGGCTCACGCCTGTAATCCTAGCGCTCTGGGAGGCCGAGGCGGGCAGATCGCTCGAGGTTAGGAGTTCAAGACCAGCCTGAGCAAGAGTGAGACCCTGTCTCTACTAAAAATAGAAAGAAATTATCTGGCCAACTAAAATATATATAGAAAAAATTAGCCGGGCATGGTGGCACATGCCTGTAGTCCCAGCTACTTGGGAGGCTGAGGCAGTAGGATCGCTTGAGCCCAGGAGTTTGAGGTTGCTGTGAGCTAGGCTGATGCCACGGCACTCACTCTAGCCCGGGCAACAGAGCAAGACTCTGTCTCAAAAAAAAAAAAAAAAAAAAAAAAAAACAAACAAACAAAAAACAAAACCAAAAACAAAACAAAAAAAAAACAGCCAGTTTGAAGTGTTTTACTCAGCCATCTAAATGGGAAAAAGTCACTTGATATGGAGGTTGGAAGCAGAGAATTTTGCCTTGAATTTAAATACAGCATTCAGGTTTATTTTGACATTCTAAGACATCAATATTTTTAAAAGTGTGTGCTTTTAAAAAATTTATACATAGCTTTTAAACATATTTTTAGGCATAGGTCTAATTAGGAAATATGCATTGTATTATTTGTTTATAGAATGCCTGAATATTAAGTCTTGAGAAATTTTTATTGAGTTAATCAATAATCTTTTGCCATTTCAGAAATCTCAGATATTTAAGCTGTTTTAAAAGATAGCTACTCAACATTCATTGAGTGTTGGGGAGATAAGAAGGGGAAGGAAGGGATGGGTACATTCACACCTAATGGCTGTAGTGCCCACCATCTGGGGGATGGACATGTTTGTAGCTCTGACTCAGGTAGGGCAAAGGCAATATATGTAACCAAAACATTTGCACCCCCGTAATATACTGAAATAAAAAAAAGATAGCTGTCCACCATTTCTCATGTATTTCAGTTATCCAGACCAGAACGTGAGCCTAGATTGTTCTAATTGCATAGCTTCTGGGGCTGCTACAACACCCAATCAGTATTTTGCTGCAGAAAACAAAGTGTTCTTATGTCTTTGGAAAACCAGTTTTAAGTTTTTTCACAGTATACCTTTTTGAATTATTTTTCCTTCATGTTATTTTAGATAACAATTTGATTTAAATATTATTGCCCGCAGTGGACTGTAGCATGGATTTCAAATGCCAGACTGCTCAACTCTGGATTACCTCATTCAATGATAACCCATTTCCTGCCTCTTTAGCTAGCATTTTAAAATATCTTCATTTAGCTTTCTATTGAAGAAGGGTGGGTGGGTGGTAAAGGGCGTGCTCAAAGAAGGAGAGTTCCTTAACAAAGAAAGGTTGAAGGGGGAGAAAAAGAAAGAAAAGATTTAAGCCACAGTACAAAATGAAGGTGCACTGAAAATTAAAGCCAACGCATTTCAATTTTCTTCTTGTTTATAGAAAATCGACCAAAATGTAAAATGACATTATTTGAGTCTAGGCAGGAAGGAAGATTATCAAAAGCACTGCTTGTAGGTGTACATTTATTAGTAAGAAATTGACCTGCTATATTTAGATAAAAACTTGCAGCTCCTCTGGGGAAGGGACTTCAGATACATGCTAATCATTTCCCTGAGCCCTTCAAAGAATTCCCAGGGCACTTCTTCTTCAGGGTTGCGCACCCACCCTGTACTTTGAAAACAGATAGCAAATTCTCTCTAGCTCATAATTACAGGAAGCAGCCAACTGCTTAACTTCAGTGTCTTGGCTACAAATTGATGTCTTTTTAATGGATGCATCTGTTAAAGAACATATATAATACTATTTAGGAAACCATAGACAGAAGCCTCATTTACAAAAGAAATCTTAATTTAAGACCCTTGGTACTAGGACAGTAGTGAAGGGATTCATGGATACTAATGCCTACAACCTAGAAAGCAATCTGGCTGAATAAACCATCAGGCTAGCATATAAAATTATTTGTCAATTTAAAAAAAGAAAAAAATTAGAAATAAATAATACAATTTACAGTATTATCAAAAATATGAAATATTTAGGGATAAATAAGACTGAAGATCTATAAGACTTATATACAAAAACTACAAAATATATCTAAGAGAAATTGAAGTATTATTTTTTAAATATTAGAAATTTCTTCTTTCTTTTCTTTCCATGTTATTTTGGGTTAAGTTTCCACTGGACTCCCCCTGAGTAGATATTAATTACTTTGAGAAGCCAGGTGCACAATTCTCTTCTATTAGCTTATGTAATAATACTACAAGCAACTTATCACCATTTCTGAAGGACCTCCATGCTATTCTGTGCCCCAACCTCAAGCAGTTAATATCCTGTAAACCTAAATACAGTAAAGGCATTTATATTAGAAGAAATTTTAGTCTTCAATGCAATGGGTTGTATTAAATTGTTAAAATTAATCTGTGTCCTCAAGTTTTTTTTTTTTTTTTTTTTTGCCAGCTTGCGTGTTGGTTCTTGGGATTTCCTACAAATCAGAGTCATCAGTGCTGGCTGCAGGGAAATATCTGTACCTAGTTCCTAATGCCAAGCAAGGAGGCAAGAGAAAGTGTGAGTGCCTTGAAAAGAGGATTAATAGAAGTTGTGGAAAAGATAAAGAATATCCACAGGCAAGTCTTATTCTGAGCAAGAAATTAGAGAAGGGGAGGTCCTCAGAATAATGTCCCCTTCCCTTTTTGGCATCCCATACCCTCCTTGGTCTGTCCCATTGGTATATACTGCACATGGCAGGTCCCTTGTGGCACTGCCTCAAACTTTTCTCTTCTTCTCCCCTCGAGCTCTAACACTAACTGTAATATGTATTCCTCTTTCCAAATCAATATTTCCTTTCAACTAGGCTCTGGTTTCAAGTGCAAAAAGAAAAGTACCTGGTATCACTCACTAATCAGAAATAAGTATATTGTGCCCAAATTTGCAACATAAATTATACATCTATAAAGATGGCATTTCATATATTGAGGTGTAGATTGGGGGACTTGGGAGAGTTAAAGGAGACATTTCCTGTCACTCTTCATATTCGGTTCTTATTCTATCTATATGTGATAAGCAGCTTTGTTACAAGCCAAATAGTTTCTGAAAATGACAAGTCCATGATAAATCCTATTTTCCAAGCTGAATTATAGGTCTGGATTGGGGGATATGATGGGAATAAGCCTTTGATTTATTTTCCACTACATGTACGGTTTCTCCCTGATTTCTTTTTCATAAAATTTATAAAATGAAGGGATCCCAGGTGTTTTTGTTTCTCCTCCTATTCAATTTACCATTTTGATTCCTGGACATCGAAAAATGTCTCTAGGATATAAGTTCCAGAAGTTTTTAACTTCAAACCTCGCCAAGCAAAATTTTTTTTAAAAAAAAGAAAGAAAAAAACACAAATGCAGCAATTTCTATGGAAAAAATCTATTCATATTTTATGTATATAATTGTAAAAAGATAATTCCTCTCTGACCTAAAACACTAGTTTATAAATCTTAGTCTAGGTAATAAGGATATATTGTCTGTTCAGCTGTTTGTATTAAGCATAGCTAATTCTTTCCACTTATCTATTTTGGGGTTCTGCCATTCAGAAAGAATATGACAAGATGGAGTGAAATATTAACACAAAAAAGGAAAGTTCACAGATATGAACTTGCTTTTTATATCACCTTTTTTTCCAGGCTTCCCAAGTACCTCACCAATCCATTTCTTTTACTTTTCCACTGTACTCTTCACCCTTTCTTCCTTCCTCATACATACCTAATGTTTTTTTCCCATCTTGACATATACTCTCAAAGCAATGCACTACCCCACAACCTTCAACCACTGCCAAATATTTGGAATATTTTTCTAGTCTATAAAGAGATGATAGCCTGGATATGGGCTGGCTATTGAGGATAATTTTTCCTCTGGGAGGTCTGGTGCTCTTCCATCTGGAAGGAGAAATTTCCATATAGGCTTTCATATGTTATAAGACAAAGTCAAAGTTAATGCTCTCACCTGCTCCTTTGGTCTCCAAAATAAATAGGTCTACTTCTAATCAGCAATACAGAATAACTTCCTACTAATCCTCATTAAAAAGAAAAGTATGACCTCCAAATTATGTGCTAGCCAGCTGAGAGATGTAGTTTTCAGAAAAATTATGGAGATGCTATTCAGTCCCTCCTCTCCTCTAGATACTTTTAGTAATCATTTCTTAGTTGCTTCCCCAGTTTCTATTTCCTCATCCTAACAGGACTTGAATTTCTCAGTAAAGAGGATTGGATGGGGTTGACTCCACCTCCAACTATTTCTACAAGAAGATCTTAATTGGCTTAATCCAACTGGTGTGTCCCCTCCCATGTGGAGAATAATATTTTTGGATCAGAGATGAACATATGAAAAAAACTGAACTATTTTTATTTGAAAAAATATTTTCTGAGAGTTTCTGAGGAAGAAATTTTCTCTCACATCAATGGAATATACATAAAAAGATGTTTTCTCTCACACACTAAATATGAACAAATAAGCTAGTAATCCCAGAAACTATAGGAAGCCATCTTTAGACTTAGAACAAGTCAGTTTTAGAATGAAACTAACATCATGGAAAGAAAAGTGAACCGTCAGAAATAAAAATAATATTTCTTTGTCAATGACCTGTTAGATCAACTCTTGCCTAAAATATGACTTACCTCTAGAATCTAAGTTATGTATGCCAATAATTTGTCTTTGTTTTTTAAACCAGTGTGAACAATGTCCTTATTGTTGTTACTTCCAACTGAAAACAAATTAACTAAAACAGTATTCTAAGGTGAATATAGAAAAAACTTGAAATAGGAATATATAGTTACTAGACAATCACAATCACCTCCACAGAGGTTCATTTTAATGTTATGAATTCAGATTTTATCAAGTGCTTTTATGAAAAAATAATATGTAGATCCCTTCCATATTTGCTATGCAAATGTCACTTAAAGACTTTGCCTACTATATTGTTGAACATCTTTTAAATTAGGTCCCACATGAGAAGGCTATTTTAGTATTTACCAGCAAAATAATCTATATATTTCTTGAAGGATTTCTGTATAATCTTCTGTCTCATAATTTAAACTATGCCATTCATTAGATTTTTCTTTGTGTACTTACTATTAAGAAGACCTGAGTAATTTTATAATGTCTTAACAGGGCTCCCTGATTCTACTTTTGACACACATCAACTTACACTCAACACATCAGCCAGTTATCCTTTTAAAAAGTAACTCAGATCACATTACCCCTCTGTTAAAAGTTCTCCAAAGGAGGCTCCATGTCTGTTTAGTATGCAAAACAAACAAATAAATCTTCAATATAACATTGCTTCCACCTAATATTGAGAAAAAACTGGATAATCTAGAAAATGATAATGTTTCTTGAGCCCATCAGAGAGCTGAGTTTTCAAGGCAGGAGACTCAAGAGAACACACCCTCTGTGGTGCAGGCACACAAGAGAAAACTGAATTCCACATGAGTATAGCACAAAATAGCATCTTCTTCCTGGGAATGCCTCTCATATAAAGAGAAATCCCTAAGCCACTTGGGAAAGTCAGAAAACTCTCCTGTCCCCAGAATTCAAGTGGAAATCATTGCTTTGAGAGAAGGGTAGAAGATAGCTATTCTTCTGAGAAAGGGGTAGGAAATATTCTTACATCAACAATACAGGAAAGATACGTCATTTCTAGAGAACAGAAGAAACAAAAACGCTGTGCTCCTGGAGGAGGAACACTAAACATTCTTAAGATCAGGGTCTTATACCAATACAAGGCAGAGAGAAAGGAACTTTCCCACACAAGACCTGTCATATACAAGGCACAGCTTGGCTGCCACAAGGAGGTGGAGCACTAATACTGAGAAAGACTGACTCCAACAGTTCATATGCAAAGATCATGCCAAAGACTAAGGCCAGACCAGGAAAACCAAGAGAAACCCCTTATCCTTATGATAAGCCAGGACTTGACTAACAAGCAATAGAAGTCTTGCTGTTTATCTCCATTGCTGGAGAAAAACTAGTTAGAGATTTCCGTGAGATGGAGGGTAGAGCACACACACAGGGGAAAACCCTCCAGAAGTCCAGTCCCCATGCCAAACAAGGTAAAAGAAGTGTACTACTATTTGATACTTGTGATTTGCTAATGGTAATGATAGCAACAAAAAAAAAAATTGGAAAGCAGCAATTCCTGGCTAGATCGACATAATGTCCTGTCAAGAAAAGCTGATTATTTGTTTAGTAAATAAACAATGAGCCCTCACATACTTTATTATATACATACAACAACCACATGAGTAGCAAAAGGTGCCAGCTCCTGGTTCTCCTTGTCTCACAGGATGATAATGAAACAAGAGCCCAGATGGTGCAATACAAATGGTGAGAGAATGTCAATAATAAATTAGGACATTTGAAAGCACCATGTTTATGGGAAAAATAAGAAATCCAAGTTCAAGCCCGAGGAAAGAGGCATGCACAGATAAGACAGAAGAAGACCTTATGCTTTCACCTCAGACTGATCACTAGTCTCAGTGCATCTGGCTAGTGCTGAAGGAGGGCCCCAACACAGAGCCAGTCTCTGAAGATGGGAAGAGACGTTTGGTTTTAGTTTATTAAGCTCCAGGAATTCAAGTTAGTGTCAAGACACTAACTTAAGATGAGCTAAGGTACAGAGACTAGAGTGATCACACATGATAAGGAATACAGCCTCTGTAAAAGTAGTTTGGAAAATTTGCTAGAAAATGGACTAATACAGACAGCAATAATTTTTAAAAAACAGAAAACCCTGGGGTACGTAGAAAATATTATTTCTACAGTTACCATATTAT